>NC_050573.1:203948583-204008583 GCF_011100635.1 Trichosurus vulpecula | reverse complement strand
ACTGCAGGTGTCATTGTTATAGCTCAGCTTTAAAATATATGAATTTAAAGCCTAAGTATTGTGACTAATATTTATTTCAAAGTACAGAATGTGTCACAGCAGTAGGGCATCCTATTATTAATGCAGTAAACTCTGGCAAAAGGCTGCACTGCTTCAGTTGTTAGCTACATGAAAATAACAGTAAAACATGTCGTCTTTTTTCTGTTATACCTTATCATAACCTGTGTCCTAGCACCAAGGAAAACTAAACATAGGAAAATCGTATCATAAACTATAACTATGTTCTGGTGTGCAGAAATGTCTTGAGGTTTCTACCAGAACTTTGGAATAAATTTTTTATGTTAAAATTTTAAATTGAGGTGAATTACCATGACTCTACAAATGAATCCTAAATATAGGCTATAAATCTGTTAGGAAGTAACTATATGGCTTTTACATCCTGGTGCATTGTTGGTACTCAGTGAATGCTGGAAATGTTAAAGAAAACAGTAGATCAGAGTTTTTAAAGGAATTAAAATCTGCTGATCTCTCTTTTGTCTTCATTTTTCTTTTCGGTAACTTCGCAGGTCTGATTGTATGAGAGAGGTCTATGTTGTTTCCTTGCTACATTTAAATTTATTCACTGATAGTGGACCAAGAAAAAAGTTTGCTTACTTTGTTTAGCAGGTACTAAATGCATTGTTTGAAAACATCAAAACAGCAGTAATAACTTTATTTTTTTAAATGAAAGCAAAACCCAATTACTTAAATTATGGATAGCAACATAAAAGGGGGGATGTTGTTTTTTTACCATGTGCATATTTTCCCTTTTCATCAAATGGAAAAATTGGTCTCTAAGAAATTTCACGAAGAAGACTAACTTTTAAAACTGCAAGGATCACAAAAGAACCATTCATCCTGGCTTTTTCTCCTTCCTTGCCTCCTTCCATTTCTAGAATTGGTTATTTGTGAAAAGTGTGGCATAATATTGTCATTAAAAGGCATGGTCTGATACCTAGGACTCTATCCATTCTCCTTCCCCACCTCCCCCACCTCATCACTACAGGTTAAATAGCTTTGACATCAATTCATACCTTTCTGTTCCTCAGCAGTCATTTGGGTTCTGTGTAGCTTACCTGGCGTCTTTTAAAAGATGTTCTCTCTTTGCTCTAGGTGGGATTAAAAACCCAAGCCTGATCCTTAGACTTTCTTTTTGCAGAAACACAGTTGGATCTGCTAGGTGACTACATACGTAGAAATTCAGTTCTAAAGATCCAGTGGCAGTTTTATGAGAGCAGGAGCTTGCAGTCGTGTTTGGCTAGATTTCTAGAAGCAACTGGCTGAAGGCATTAGGCTACTGAGAGTCTGGCTTATTCCCAAAGGGCTTCAGCAAATTAATCACCCTATGAGCTAAATTTGTTTATAGACATATTTGGAATGGAGCATATACACATGGGATGCATTTTCTCCATTTGCTCTGTGGAGCACCTGCTGAAAGTGTTATACAGTCTCTCCTCATACTGTACTTGTCAACTTGGAATCTTATGGCAGCGAGGATGATGATGATGATGATGATGATGATGATGATGACAGTACTCAACTTTCCCCTACCCCCAACCTCACGTTGGTCATCCAATTTTCATAATATAATTATGAATTTGGATGCGGCAAGGTATTATTGATACATTCCACCCTTCAGCATCTGTCTTCTAAAAATAATTTAGTAATTTACCCCCAAAATGGTAGATGTATTTTTTATATGATGGTATAGGGAAGTTATTTTTTTGTTTCATGAATGTTCAGTTTTAATGAGTGGTAATTATATTTTTGTGTTTTGATGACAGCAGAGTTATAAGACTTAAGACAGACAGCCTTTCTAGCAACAGCTGGTTTTTTTGGGAAGAGTTTAATGCTACAGGGCTCTGAACCGTTTTTTAAGACAAGTCAAACACGCATCAACCTTTCCAGCTCTCATTTAGGCAAAAACAGTTGCTTCTCCCCTGGTCTTTTCCAGGTCAGTATATCAATGAAACATCTGGTTTTGTTGTTGGATGTTCTGGTGGTAGATTATTATTATTATTATTATTGTTTCACATGAAGTTTATCCCCAAACACTTTCCAACCTCCTGTTTTCCAGATCTCCAGTTTGTGGTTGTCTTTACCATCAATAATGCAGGCCCTGATGCTTTGCAGTACTGTCACTGTAGATGCTGTGAAAGTAGTAAAAATGAGCACTAATCAATCTTTCAGAGAGAAGCAATGAGCATTAGAAGGCCACTATCCTGTGACTAAACACACCCCTTTTATGGAGTGTTGGTGCTAATAAAGGACAGCTTATTACTGAGGCAGAGACCAAAGCTTGGGTGAGGTCAACCATGACTGGCAGTCATCAGTCATTCTTAATGATACTTTTTCCCGTGCTTTCTAAGGGATTCTGAGCAGAGTGCAAATCATTCGGGGTCATTCATAGTTCATGTACCCACAGATGGCAAAGGTTTTGAAAGACTTTGGTTTAAACTTGTAAAAAAAAACCCTTCTCCTATATTGAGAATAGAAAGAACCTCTAACACAAAACATAGATTTTTTTTTCTTATTGGAATGTTGCATGTTCTTTTACCCTAATAGATGTTTTACACTCTACAGGGCTTGTGCATTATTAAAAAAGACATAAATTTATGTTTTATGACGTCTGTCTTCTTTAATTATTACCTTTGATGTCTATTGGTGACTAAAGAGAGCTTAACAGGATTTCTCTCTCTTCTTAAATTTCGCATAGTGAAGCCCAGCTAGTCCCTGACAGATGTCTGTTCCTCACCCTCAGGATTATTTTATAAATCCCTTTCTGATGAGCGGAAGTGTCAAATCAAGGACAGGTCATAAAGTAAAAGTATAAACCTTTTAAAGAGAGACCTTGGTAATATATAAACATTCTGCACACTATCTGAATTTTTTATAGACTAAAGAAAAATTATATTTCGGCAGGAGGATGTTAGAAGCTTAAATGCCAGCCTGTATGTGTTTCAGTTGCATGGCACTTTTTTTGTCCCCCCACTCCTAATCTTCTTTTTCATAGTTAACTGAAAAACTTTTGGCTTTAATGGGTATCCTGAAAGTTTTAGTTTTGTTTATCTTGTTCATTTAACTCACTGTGCTTAACATTTAAAGGGCCTAGTTTTAACAACTTCACGTAAACCTAATAGCACCTTTGCTTTTGAGGCTTACTTACTTTGATTTAAGCAACAGATATCATTTCAAAAAGCTGTTTGAGTTTATCAGTTATTTTTGCTGTTGTTTAATTTTTAGCTTATCTTTACTTATAAAATTAGAGGTAAGCTGAAATCAACACCTTCTCAGCCCTTCTGTCAGGTTTATGTCATAGCATATTGAAATATTCTGCTGTACATGAGACCCAGAAGTTATACTAGGATATGCATTTTTTTTTCTGGAGTACATGTATGCGAATGGTGTAATGGTGCAAAGATAGTCTAGGTGACATTTTTGGGGGCTTCATATTTATCCTGAAATAAAGTGCTTAACTGGAAACTGAACTGTATTACCACTTCTTTTGGTAAATTAGATATTATGTTTTTGTTCCATAGTAATGTTAGCACTTAAAGCTACGATTTCCCAGCTATGAAGTATACACCCTCCAGTACTGCACATTACTTCCTCTCTGTGTCTCAGGTGAATGGGCTTCATGGGTTGCTGTGGCCAAAATGACATACCATTTTTTAGCTAGCCTTCTGATGATGAACCTCTTTGACCTTAGGTAGGCCAGACCTTGGACAACAGACATACCTTTTGATCATTGAGCCCATATCGTAAACATTTCCAGCTTGTTAGGGCCTGTCTGAATTTGTGCTCCACAAGCATAGCCTTAAGAACTCTTCATAATGATTAGTCATCAGCTTTGGGTTTGAGTGGAAGATGTTTGTGTTGTATGTGATATTTCGTATTTACAGGGGAAAAGGCAAAGGACAAGGAAACATCCATTAAAAATACTTCAATGAGTACACATAGATATTCACACTTCACATGTATTGATCTGGACATCTTTTCCCATAAGTGAATGTATAATTTTGACTCTTCTCCTCACCATCTTCGTGAACTTGGGGAAGCTAACTTAATTGTCTCTTGGCCTCAGTTTCTCTATAAGTGAGGGGATCAGATTAGATGACCTTTGAGGTCCTTACAGCTTTAAATCTGTTATCTTTTGACCTTTTCCGTTGCATAGCCATAGGATCTCAGAATGAACGAGAGAGGTCTTCTATTCCTTTGGTATTATTATCCAGGAAATTAGAATTCCAGTGCCACAGGAAGCTGCTTAACCAATCTAAAACACTGATGAATAAGAATTGACTTTTATGTGTGCCTTTAAAGTTTGCAGAGTGCTTTTCTTGTATTATCTTCTTTGGTCCTCAAAGCTGCCCTGTAGTTTTCATCATCTCCTTTGTACAAATGAAGAAGTTGAGGCCCTCCCTGTGAGGTTAGGTAACTTACCTACATTTAAACTCTTATTGAGTGTCAGAAGTGGGATTTAATCCCAAGTCTCTGCTAGACTACAAGTGTAGTATTCTTTCCAAGATATTGTACTGCCTCTTTGCATAATACAAAAAGTTTTCAAAGGGGAAAGGTCTTTATAAGATAGATGTTTATATTACCTTTTTCACTGCCATGTAGACTACAGACAACCCTGGGCGTACTTTACTGAAAGATTGAACCTTAGGTGTGATGTCTGTTCTGTCTTTCAGATGTTTTACTTTTGACTCTTCTTTTAAAAAGGGGTTCCCTCCTCCCCTGTCCTGATACCTCCCCCAACCTATATATGACTTCAGGGTGAATTTTTGTTATGTTTTTTTAGGGGGAAGTAGAAATGTTTTATTTTGCTTTTTAATCTGGAAAAGCTGGAGTCAGACAGTTTGTATGTAACTTTGTGCTTTTCTGTGTAGCATGATCATGTTGCTGCCCTGTGCAAGTTCACTTGATTAAATAAAATGCTTAAGTTGTAATCCATGTAAAACAATCATGTTGGAAACACTTGATGTCTCTGTGAGAATCCACTTAAAAGTGACCCTATTTAAATGATTTAACCCAGTAGCAGAACTGGAGGGGAAAATCCTTTTTTTCCCTAGATAGTGCTTTCCCTTTGTGGATATGCGTTTATAAAAACAGTATCCAAGTATGCCATATAACCAAAGCAACAAATTCGTGCTGTATAGGAACAATTCAACTCAATGTAGGTATGTATCTTTTTTCTTTTGCAGTCAAAAGATATATTGTCTCCCAAGAGAAAGGGTCTTTCTATCCAGCTACCCACTCTACCCACTCTGCATTTCCAGAATCTTCCACTCACCCCCATTGGTTAAGCCACTAAGCCTTTGATTCCTTCCTGATTACACTATGGAAGACATCTATCAAACACTGTCTTATCTGTTTGTAAGGCAGCTCAGGCCCCAGATTTAAGTCATGGGTTTTGGCTACAAGTTGGAGTGTGATTAATAATTGACTAATGTAGCTTTTATTTATCACAGGCTAGCACATTTCACCATTACTGAGTTAATTTATGTTAAGTGTAAGCTGTCGTTCAATCTGTTTTTCAACTTTTTTTTTTTAAATCCTAAGTCTATCTTTCACTTTTTGAGAAACAAAATCCTTATACAGGGCACAGGCTTACTTGGTGCCAAAAAGTTGATTTCCTTTTCACTGGAGTCATACATCACCAGCCCTCCCAGCTGCAGTGTCAGCCTCTGACAGAATGACATGTGTCATTTATCAAAGGGGCCAGGCTGGGCCTTGGGAAACGTACACGACAAAGCCTGAGAGAGTTCATTTCGCAGTCCCCTCCTACCCTCTGTGAGCCTCTTGCCAGGAAAGCCTGTGATGTTTCTGTCTTCACAGCATTACTGTAAGTCCTTCAACCTTCACAGATTTAACCCTCCCCACCTCAAACACCGGCAACTGCTGCAAAATCACCCTGGAAAAGAATTCTGAAACCCAGATAGCCTGTTCTTTTCACATCTAGAGATAAATGACACAAAAACTGCTATGTTAAATGTGTGCCCCCTAAATTGTATCTTTCCAACCTAAAGTACCATTGTCTTCTTCTCCTTCTCCCTATCTACTTTGGAATAAGGTATAAGACTTAAAGTCTTAGGTTTTCCTACAGTAGAGCAAGGTCAGAGACATAAAGAACAAATAGAAATTTTTAGCTGGACAAAATGAGTAGGCTTTATGTTGTTCCCAGCTACAAGTTTTATCTTATATTTGTCTTAAATCTTGTTTCCTGATAGTGGTTTATTTCCCCAGGTTATTTTGAAACGAGTCACCCCAACACACTAGACATTTCCTCTGTTTCTTTTTTTTGTTTGTAATTTGTAAATCATCCACCACCTACATAAAGTCAGTGATTTGGTTGGACCCTTGGTGAAAAGTACCCCCTTTTTTAGGGGAAAGAAAAAAGAAGAGGCTGCTATTATTCAAACAGACCCCCACTTTTACTGAACAGTTTAATTTTTTGCAATCTACTTTTTTCAGCCCTACAACAAGGAAATGACCGAAAAAAGTTAAAAGTGGGAAAAGAAAGGAAAAAAAAAGGCATTTCTTTTCAAACAGAAAAGAGACTGCTGTCAAAACATATCAATATTTTTACTGAAACAAATCTGTCTTTTTTTTTATCCTTAATGCTTGGGTTTTGCATTTTAATCATGTACAAAGAATATGAGAAAAAGTTATTGTTTCTCTTCCCCCTCCCCCTTTGTACTTTGTATAGTTCCTAGAACACTGAAGTTATTTACAGCATCAGATATCATTTAAAGAGATAGCAAAGGAGACTGTAGCCTCAGCCAGGAACTTTCCAGAAAGAAGTCCTATAAATTAGCCATTGCTCAGGAGTGGCTGTTTTCTAGTCAGGGCTGGTCCTTTCATTTGTCTACATAAGGCTAATTTATTTTTGCAGCCAGATGTGGGCTGACAGCCATCACTCAGAGCTTCCTTCCCCCACTGTTAGGAGGTCGGGAAAACAGTCACGTTTCCCATTTTACAGAATCCCCATCAACATTATTGAAGATGGATGTATCTTTAAAGCAAAGATTGATTGTGGATATCGGAGTTATGGTGTCATTTATCATGGTGAATATTATTTAGACTTGGATTGTACAAGGCTGTAACTTGAGACACAGCCAGGGGAGGGACAATCTGGAAACGAGGATCCATGAACTTTAATGGATGGATGCTTTTTTCAAAGCTCAACTCACTATAGCGTGATTTACTTTTCTTACTGAAAAGAAACAAGCATTTCAGTTTTAAAGGGACAGTATGCCTCATTGTCCTGTTCAGTGGGTTCCACAAAGAGCTGAAGCTGAGGCAAAAATACTGAGAAAGTGTATATGTAAATGTATGTTCTCCAGAATATTTTTGTATTTCAGACACATATGATATATGTTTAATATAGGCTTCATTTTGAATTAAACTGATAATATTATTTATTTATTATTCTGTACCATTTATTTGCAGCATTCTGGAGGTAGCAACCCTGCCAGACTTTGTTAGTACATTGATAGGAGTTTGCCATGATAGAGAAATCAGTTAATATATTGTTTTTGAGATGCTTGCTCACTGTCCTACCACCATGTTGTAGTATACTGACCATTTACATTTAGGAAGACATCTGAAGTCTACAATCTTTATGATCTTAACTGATGCTCTTGGTAGATCATAGTTATCTCCTAATGCTGAAAGTTTGTAGCTTCTTAGGAAATATTACCAATATAACTAATATCAGTCAATCTTCATTGTATTTCATTGTGGTATATGCATTGACATCTACCCATCTGGTAATTTTAGGGTAGCCTTAAAATATGAAACTATTTCATCTCAGGTTGAAAATGTAACTGTCTGGCCTTTGTATGTTTCTGCCCAGAAATTACATATCTGAGCTTTTCGAGGGAAGTTACTTCCTTATCTTGGGGCATGAATCCCAGAAGTTCATGTATAAATGCACATCAATAGAAAGAATAAGGAGTTGGCTCACCTCATTGATGATGGATCATCCAATATGCCTTATCTTAACTTGGGCTTGACATATTAGCTGTTTAGGACAGGGCTTCCTTTCTTACTACTTTATTTCATTTGTCATCAGAATTTTTATTTTATATTGCCATTTGAAAGGTTTAGGTGAGTTTAGTAGATGGTAAAGCTCATCAAAATGAATGACACATTGGCTAGATTAAGGCACAGTGCAGGCAGGTGTTGGGCAAGCTTCCCCTGTGCAGGTCTGCCAATATACCTCACTCCTGACTTGCAACACTCCTATTTATTTCAGCACTGGGCCTCTGATAAACAGAGATTGCCAATTGTGCGTTGCTGTAGAGATGTTGGGTCATACAAATCTAGAGGGAAATGAGAATTCCCACTGTCCTAGAAATCCCATGTGACCCAAAGCCCCGAAGAGCTTGAAACTTTTTCCTTTCAAATATCCTATAATTCATACCACTTCCCCCCCCCCACCTTTTAAACAAAAGTAGAAAGTGGCATTTAAATTCTGTCAGATGTAAAAGATTTGTTTTTCTTTAAAAACTCTTCCCTGTGGCCTTGTTTGGAGAAGACTTCCCACCTCCTCAGAAGGTAGTTCAAACATCTACTATGGCAGCCAACACCATCGTGATTATTTTCACTTGAGAAAGCAACACCCTTGGTAACCAGAGAAATCGTGGGTCCCTAAGAAGGCAGTTAGGTGGAACCCCTGATGAGATGTATCTTCTACTGGATGTTTATTTCAGGCTTTTTTTTTTTAAAGAACATCTCTGTTTAAAACCAGTTTTAAGTTGGTGGAATAGTTTTCATATGAAGTCTTTCTCATAACAACAACAAAACAAAAAAGAAACCCAACATAACAACAAAGAGGGGGAAAGCACTTACAATAGAAAGAATTACGAACATCTGCTTTTGGATGACCACTTATTCTGTATGTAAAGAACAGCAAAATCACATTATCTGGAACAATAAGAGAATCGATTCTACTATCTTAGCACATGCTTGCAAGAATATCATCTCCACCATTGTAATGATTTTAGGCTTTAAGAAAGAAAATGATCAGTATTTCTTATCATTCTCGTTATAGTTTACAGGTCTATATTTACTTGCAAGTTAAAAGCACATTTGTTCCGTTTTGCGAACATATGAAATGTCTACAAACAGGATGTAGTTTACCAAATTCATATTAATCACAGCATCTATAATGTTGACCGAGGTCAAGTCATTACACTAAATATATTGTAACTATTATTAATGTATGTAGCCCACTGCCATCGTTATGATATAGGACTGCTGTTTCCTGATTAAAAGCTGTTTGGTGATGCACAGATTCAGTAAAACTCCCCTCTGTCTTCTTGTGACTGACAGGAGCTTCTGGTATTCTAGTTTCTTTTGATAGTGCAGTATACTAATATGAAAATACTTTTCTAAAACTAAGGAGGTTCCACCATCCAATAAATGAAGAATACAGCAAAAAAGCATCTTAATTTCATCAGCCATAACTGTGCATCCATAAGGAGTCCAGATTTATCATGGCATGTTACAGAGTGTAGCAAATGTTACGAAAACCATTGTTTTTTAATTTTTTTTCCTTAAGAGTCTGAATGAGGTGATTTATGGTAGTTATCCATCTTAAGGGTCATCCATCAACTTTTAGTTGCTAGGCAATCAAATCAGCAGCTGTTTGCTTTGAATCAAACTGAAACATTGTCAGTCATCACATGCAGGTATGACCTTAGTGGTTGAAAACATCATGCATGCAAAATTAAAGAAACATAGTCCTCCTCCTTCTATTCCCTTGACTTCACCCCAATTTTTTGGCATAATGCTATGTCTGACAATTGTAAAGAATAAGTATAGCTAGAAGAACATCTGAAAATTATTTGACTATAAATTTGAAAATGTACTTTTATTACTGTGGGCCACACATATTCTGATAATTGCATTGTAGGAGTGCATCTCAGAAGCAAATTCAGCCAGGCAATGGAAGGAGTATTTAGAAAAGGCTATGTTGTATCAGTGTAGATCCATGCCTTAGTAGATACTTTTAATGAGTTACTGTAGCCAAAATAATTCTTTACCTGATAACCAACCTTCTAATGATGAGCTCAGTTGAGCTAGACCCGAAACCATAGATGTACACAGCTTTTCTATCCTCAGGTACTTTATAGTTTCATGGCACTTTATAGCTTTTCAGAACTCAAGGTCACCTTCATGCCATATTGATGTATCAGAAGGTCAGTTTTCATCACTTTATACTTCACAGAAATATTTCTTAACATACTTGCCAGCATTGCCTTGCCTGGTGCATATAGGGTGTTTTGGAACCAGGTGTATTTATTGTACCTATGGTAGATAGGTAGAAAATGCATTCAGGCCGTGAACCTCTAGTAGGACTATGTCGGGCACATGAAAAGTCCATCTGTCCTAATTCTTCGTTGGCTCCTTCATGCTACCACTAAGCTGAGGGCTTCTTTGCTAGCTTTTGCCTTGGGAAATGCATCATATGAGTGTAGTGCCATAAAAACTGAGCCACTTCAGATGTCTCATCTTCCTTCCTACGGGTGTATTTCTTCTTACGTTCATTTGTTTAGTCGTTTGAAACTGGTCCTTCTCCAAAGCCAGGCGTTTGACGCAGACCCTTATGTTTTAGTTACTCACCTCAGAAATATGTCCTATGTCTCTTTGAAGCGTTGTTGAAACTGAGAGTGTTTGAGAGGTGAAAGAATTTTAAAAGTTCTACTCCAGTACCTTGCAGTGTAACATATAAACCAGATACTTACCTGTTCTCTTTTTATAAATTTAATGTTAACAGTCTTAAAAAAAATGATGACTAAGAATTCAAAAGAATGTAGACTGTGTGTTATACTGAATTATACTGTTTGGGATCAGATTTCTATTTTGTTGTGAACTTTTTTCCATAAGAAAAAAATTACTTGTGTTGATCTTCGTTTTTGATCTGCGTTTTCATCAAAGTATAGTTATTGAGACAGTTGCAAAGTGAAGTAAATGATTAATTGAAGATAATTTATCAGCAGAGTGTAGTGGAAAGCTCATTGCTTTTGGAATTGGAAGACCTGGGTTTGTACCCGAGATTTGTTATTTATTTCCTTTGTGATTAAACAAACTTCTGGGCCTCTGTTGTGCTGAGGGAGTTGTACTGGACGATGGTCAGGGATTTTTCCTGTCTCTAAGTCTGAAGATCCAGAAAATTAGAGCCAAAATGTTGATAACCTAGATATTTCAGTTGAAAGTGACTTTTCATTTTGTTTATAAGACTAGACCAATGGTTCGCAAAGCTTTTTCCCCCTCGTGGTGCACTGGAGTTTTAAGTTGGCAGCAGTATTGGGCAGTTAGGAGGCTTGTGCATATTCTATTTCCCTCTAATAAAGCAGAGGTTTTATTTTTTTGGAGTTCTTTGTGAGTTCAAGGTATAACAGGTTTTAAGATTTGTGTGTGTGTGTGTCACAGACTAGTTTTGATTATTTTGTGAATTCTATACTTACCATACTGGGTAACTTGCCATACTGTGCTAGGTAAGTAGATTTTTATGTTAAGTAAAATTTTACATATATGCTCTATTTTATCTGCTATAACATGACATCCAAAATTTCATGGCACACCTAGTGAAACTTGTAGTGTACTTGTGTGCTACAGTGCGCCCTTTGAGAAACTGCTTAACTAGACATTTTGAGAAGAAATTAACTTGTACTGATGAGTATGCTTAGTTTAATTAGGGAATTGGATCTTCCCTACTAAGCTTTTTTATAATTTTTATTCATTGAGTCATCATTCATTCATTTACTCTAAAAGTATTTGAATGCTTCTTCTGTACATGGTACTGTGGTAGTCATGCTTCAAACAGACATGCTGCTGTTCAAAAAGGAAGGTTTCTAGGCTGAACTTTTCATGTAGCAGTTTTGTATAGTTGTCTAAATGTAAACTATGAATAAAGAGTCAGTTGACAAAGAGCTGGAATAAAGCAAATCTCCATTTGTCTGTGCTGAGATATTAAAGCTGAGAATTTTAAGGCAGAGGGAGAAATTTAAAAATTAGTTAAGAGATGACCCACCCTCTAGTCCCTCTTCTCTTCTCATACTGAAATCATCCCTTCATGGTAGGTCAGATTCATACCTTGCCTTATCTTTAATACCCAGTCTAACTCTTGATAGGCCACATAGAGACAAACAGTGCAAATACTTGCTTCCTGTAGATAAAGTTGGTGAACTTCCTTTTTAGGTTCTTTCATAGAATCACAGAGTAATAATGGGCCAATTTGTTCTTCCTAAAATTACCTGTGTAAAGAATTCCAACTTATTGGGTAGATTCATTATGGAGTACTTAGTGGGAAAGTGGGGAAGGATTGTATTGGATGAGATGGCATGGAAGGATGGCAATCATTGTTGATAGAGGAAGTCCTGATACCAAAGAAAACCATGGATATTTCAAAGTACTGAAGTGAAAATTACTTAAAGAGAATCAAAGTTCATCTGAAAAAGATTAGAGGGGGTTAGCGGAGTTTAGTCAATGGTATAACGTAGCAGCCTCTCAAAAGCTTATGTGGGGCAAGAATGCATTGAGAGACATAAAGTGAAGGACTAGGGTGGTTTTAGTCAGTTTGTATTCTACTGTAATAAGACCACTTTTGCAGTATTTTGTTGAGTTCTGGGTTCTGCATTTCAGGTATGATATTAATAAACTGGAGAGCATTCAGAGTGGGGCAGCCGAGATGGTGAAGTGCCTCAAGATCATGCAGTATTGATTAACCCATAAAATATTATTATATACCTGCTATTTCTCAAGCACTGTGCTAGGTTCTGGGGATACAGAGACAAAAATAAAGTAGTCTCCTCCCTCCAGGAGCTTACATTCTATTGGGAGAGACAATATGTGTACATATTGAAATATATACCAAAGAAATACAATATAATTTTTTTTGGAGGAAGCACTATCAGAGAGAATAATAAGGATTTCAAGTGGCACTTTTGCTGAACTTTGAGGGAAACTAGGGATTCTGACAGAATGTAAACTCCTTGAGAATAGGACTTAATTGATTTTTTTATTGTATTAGAATCCCCAATCTCTAGGTCAGGGGCCAGCATATCATAAGTGCTTGCTAAATTTTTGTTTCCTTGTTTGATTCTAAGAGGTGGAGATGAATGATACAAGAGTGGAGAAGATCCTATGCAATGAAATGGAAACAGGGGATAAAATGTTTGTTGTGTGGGAGAAACAGCAAGAAGGTTGAACTGTAGAATGTGAGAAAGGTAGTGTATAATAAAACCAGTTGGGAAGGGTTTTAAATACCAAACAAGAATTTGTTTGAAGATTAGTTCAAGGAACTCCTGATGTTTGGTATCAGAGGAAGGAACTAGGAGAAGTTGTTGAAAGGTACAAAGAAGGAAATTTCAGTTTGATGCAAATAAAGATTTCTCAGGATTATGGTCATCCCAAAGTGGATTGGAATCCCTCAGGAAGTAGCCAGCTGCCTTCCCTGGGAGTCTTCAAGGTAAGGGTTGGATGATCATTTCCCAAGTACATTGTTAAGGAAAACCTTAATAGGTTGGACTAGATGCCTCTTTTGACTTCTTATTCAATAGATTATATCATTCTTGTGCTTGTATTTCTGTGTCATGATATTTGTTTAAGGGATGTAGGCTAGTTGTGTTTAGGGAAGAACATCCCTTCTCACCTTTTTTCCTTCTGTCTTTTTCAGTATCCCTTGGGAATATTTCCCTGATTCCGTTTAATCCAAGAAAAGAGTGTAGCAATTGATAATAGAAACAGCTTGGTTCTGAAGCCTTGGAGAAAACTACTTTCCCACATGCCACTTGTTCTTAACTCTTCCCACAATCCCTCCTCTCTGGATTGGGATGTTTGCTCTGTAAAAGTTTTCAGAATCTCTTCAAGTCTAACTGCAAATATTGTGCTATGCCTTGTACTTGGTCCTATGAGTTTTTTCTGCTCTTGAAGAGGGACCAGGCAAATTGCTTTGGTTTTGAGTGCTAGTTTAAAAGTTGAATATAGATAGGTAGAATAAACCACTCCTTATGTACCTCACTGATATTTCTTATTACTAATGTATTAAAAACACGAGGAAGAGTTAATATTCTATTAATTACTGTTAATTCATACATATATGTATATTGGGTTCATTTTGTTATTCTTAAACCCTGCATCTTCTTCCAAGTGTTTGTTTATCTCTCCAAGTAATTTTTGATGCTTTGATATTTCAGTGGGTTTAGGGATTTGGGGAATGTTCTTAAATATTCTTAATACTATCAGTATTAAGTAGTATTAAGTATAAAGTAGTCCAAATATATATAAACTGGGAGTTCATTTGTGATGAATGTTTCAGGAATGAAAACACTGAACAGTCTTCCCCACCCTCTACAAGTCTGCATTATCACTTTCTCACTCCTCATGTGGCTTACACCAAACTTATGGCTTGTTAGCAATTGCTAATGAACGTGGCTGCATCATTAGAGACTCCAAAGTTCGGAGTGTTTGACATTTTACTCCATTGTTGGAGTTCTGTTTGGAGTCTTCCTTTCATTCCTGTGTTCGGTACTGAAATTAATTACATTAGTAGCCTTTTGGTTATCTTTTTTTTAAAAGTGCCAAATGAAGAAACGTGTTTGGAGTAATACAGTCTGATGCATTTCTAGGTTTCCTGTAAAAATGACCATCTCTCAACCAAAATATTAGAATATTACGTAAAGTGCCCCAACAAAATAGTAAATCTTGTAACTGAAGTACAACACATATAACTGTATTTAAGTGCTTGGAATTTCCAGCTCATCCTAGTGTTAAGATGATTATATGAATGAGATAATAAGTTTTGTCCTTTACCGTTACAAGAAACTAAACAGGAATTTAAGCTCACAGGGTTGTTTTTCTTATTCTGGATACTTTAGTTAATACATTTAGTCAGAGATCTGTTATAGAATTATGGAATTTTAGAGCTAAAAGCGTTCTTAGAGGTTATCTATCTCATCCTTGTCAGTAATGCTTTCCTTCTTGGACCTTGTAGCATTTGGTGTTGCAACTCTAACGTACTTAAGTAATGTTTTGTATTATAAGTTATCTGTGTTTATTTCTTATTTTTCTGCCAGACTATAAGCTCCATGAAGGAAGAGACCTTGACTTATCTAAACTTTGTATTGTATGATATCCTACATAGCACAGACATTTGTTACATAGTTGCTGATTATTGAATTTACATAGTGTGAGGGTAGATTTAGTTGACCTCTTTCCTGGCCTTTTTCACATTTGAGGTATTATACTTAGTAACCCTGTTTTTGGAACCTCAAATAAATGATAAGAGTCAGAATTTTCTTTTCCACAGAGTAAAACTGCCTACAGTTCTACAGAAACAAATTTTGTTTTATCTGTTAAACTATATCCATTTTGTGAAGCCCCATTAAAAGTATGCTTTCTTTTCTTGAAATTGGTATTGTTCCAGAAAATCCAGTATGTGTGGTCACCATAATTATATTCCACTCCTTTAAATTTTTCATGAGATTTCAATTGGGAAAAATATCTTCTACCTTAAACCACTGAACACAGTATTATTGCCCTTGTTTTATTAAACGTGCAAGCATTACACAAAATGGGATATGCTTCAGTGAAACAATACCTGTGTAGTTAATTTGTTGGGGAGGATTAATTAATTGATTTTTAAATACTTTTAACCTTAGAAAACACATAACATTATAAATTTATTTGGATCCGTACCCATATTGTCTTTTCATATATTCATGGAGTTATTTGAAATAGCCTATAACTGGTGATCTATTTTTTTAAGACCTATTCCTTATGATTTAACAGATGTTGATTTTAAATGATGTATCCTGTATATATGCAAACTAAAGCCCAAATATATTATGCAAATTTGGAGGAATCTCCTGCATGCCAACAACAGTGCTACCAGTAAATAAATGGTGTCTGTCCACAGGTTAGTCAATGAAAATAAAAAGCCAGAGACAGTGTGGCCAAAGAGAAACTGTGCAATCTCATGTATTTTTGTTATTTGAAATTGTAATTGCTAGCTTCCATCTTATGTCTTCCTTCCTATTCAGCTTCTTTGTTTTCTTCCACACTCTTTTGCTTTCTGCCCCTTTTATTTTCTTTCTTCCATTCATTTTCCTCTCCCTTCCATCTTCTCTAGTAATTTTTATGTCGCCAGTTTAGAAATGTCCATCGTAAAACATTCTTTGTTTAGAAGAAGTTTAACTAAATTTAAAGTTCTTTAGGGAGCAAATGTTATAAATACAATAAATAATAACAATTGTACTTATGGAAGATGTAGTAGTTCTGATAGGTTGGTAACAATAGCAACTCTCTTATGATTGCCTACTTGCTTTTTAATTCCAAGTTTTTTTTTTCCTTTTCTTCAGTTTTTGCCTCTTCTTTAGATAAGCACAGATTTCATTGCTACACTTTTGTGTTACTCGATTACCGACTAAAATTAAGAAAGGCCTATGCTCGTTGTTTTCATTATGTCTCTTGACTGACTTGTTTAACGTATATAACGTTATCACATCATCTTTTACTTAGCACGGAACCAAAATTTGTTTCTGTAGAATTGTAGGCATTTTTATACATTTTAGATAATTTAGAGGTGCCCTGTGAAAAGAACACACTCTTATTGCTCACTAGTCCTTTGACGTTGGTCAAGTTATAAAACTTCAGCAAGTTTTAAATGCGAGAGTGTGCTGTTGTACTGTGTTATGTGCTAGGGGCGATAGGGAAAATAATTAAGACATGGTTCCTGCCCTCATGTTTTTCACAATCTTGAAGGGAATTGTGACACATAGAAAAACATCTTACCCCTTCACTTTGCCTAGTTTTCCTTGTTTCTAAAATGAAGATTCAAATGCCTTTCTGTCATTGGAAGGATTATTGTGAGAATCAAATGGAAAATAGAAAAGAAATGCTTTGAAAACTATGAAATACTTTACGTAAGGCATCATGATAAAATATTTTGTCACAGATACTTTTGGATATTGTAAAATTTTTGTCGAATAATAAAATAAATGTGATTAGTCTTGGATTTTGGGGAAAATGTGCTTTCTCTATTTCATTTATTTATTTATCTCATTTATTTTTCTTCTTCCTTTTATTCACCTGCATAATTCACCTAAATCTACTTCTTGCCTCTGCTCTCAGTATTGTTAGAGTCTCCCAGCTTTTTATAGATGTTTGATTAGAGGTATCTTTTCTCTTGAGCTTTCATTTTCACTTTGAAATTCCTGCTGCCACTTAATGTGATTTTCTCTCTTATCAGATTCATCTTGGTATATTCTTACTGGATCAACCTCTTGGTCTGGCCTCTTAATAAGGAGAGACTTTTAAGTGAAATGTTAACATGTGTTTATGTATTAAGTTCTGAATTTAAATAGGCACGAGAGAAATAATATTGCTAGTATTTAAAAAAAGGATTTATAATTTCTTAACTCCTTCCCATTTAGGAATATCCTACATACTAACCACATTATAGTTTGATTTTAACTTTTTTCTTCCTCTTCAGATCACTCATTCAAGAAAAAAAGTTTCTAATCTCATAGTTGCTAAATCCAATGGCTTTTTCTTATTCCTCATTTACCTTGACCTCTGTGCAGTCTTTGACACTATTGATAACCCTCTCCTCTTTGATACTGTCTTTTCTCTAAATTTTTTGGGACAACATCTCTCCTGGTTCTCCTCCTACCCACTTGACTGCTTCTTTTCTATCTCCTTCTAACTGGAGGTATCCCTTGCAGTTCTATCTTGGTCAAATTCTCTCCTGCCTCTATACTATAATTTCACTTAGTGGTCTCATCAGCTTCCATGGATTTAATTACCATTTCTATGCTGATGATTCTCCAGTCTACCAATCTGTCCCAACTGTACCGACCTCTCAGTTGCCTTTCAGGCATCTCAAACTGTATGTCCAGTAGACATCTTAAACTCAGTGTCTAAAACGGAAGTCATCATCTTATTTACTCCTTAAACCTTTCCCTCCCTCCCCTCTTCTCTATCACTATAGAGAGCAATACTATTCTCCCACCCTTTCAGGTTTTCAACCTAGAAGTCATCCTGGGCTCTCACTGCCCCCAATATCCAATCTAGTGCTGAGGACTGTCACTTTTATCTCTTGAATATGCCCCCATCTCCCCTCCTACACTGCCACCACTCTAATACAGATCATCATCATGTCACACCTGGACTATTGTACCATCCTGCTGGTGGGTCTGCCTGCCTCAGGTTTCTCACCATTCCAATCCATCATTCATTCAGCCCCCTAGAGGCAGCTTGGGGAAGTGGAAAGAGCTTTGGACTTGGAGTCAGAAGAGCTGGATTCAAATTCTGACTTTGACATTTACTTGCTTTGTGTGTGTGTTTGTGTGTATGTGTATATATGTGTTTACATATATACATATATATATATATGTATGTGTGTATGTGTAGGTGTGATTATGAATAATTCACTCAACCTCTCTGAACTTCGGAGTTCAACTCTATGAATTGGTCTCAATAATGGGGATACACTCAACTTACTTTATAGTATTTTTGTAAATAAAATACCTTAAAAGCCTTAAATGTCATATGAATGAGTTGTTATTTTTATGATCTCCTCAACTAGCATAACCTCTACTTCCAATAAGAATCTGATTCCTGTCTTGAATTTTTATTAGAATATCTTCTAATCATTACAATTTGGGAATCAGGAATGGACTAGGAGTCAGGATACACTTCGGTTTGCCCCTTGGTCTGTCACTAGATTGCTATGTGACCGTAGAAAAATCACTGACTTTTTTGATGCTTCAGTTTCTGCATTTGTCAGGTATTCTTAGACTTACATTTCTGTCACAAGCATCCATCAGTTTCACAAGTAAAGGATTTGGGCTAGGTGGGGCTAGATAGAAATTGGGTGGATTTAGTGGACTTCAAGCTCAACATTAGTCCACAGTTCCTGATTGTTACACTGCATTCAATCCATCTCTACCTTCTTATTTTGTACAATTTTTGTTTGTGCCCTCCTTTAAATGCTTTATGGGGTGCTCTAATCATATACAAGGTTTTTCCTCTAGATGTCTGAATACTTCATGTATTAAAGTGGAGCCCTAGGTCCATCCATGGATTGTTGCCATGTGACCAACCCACCTCCCTTTTCTGTGCTTAGAGTTATTTAATGATATCCTTCCTAGCACTTTTCCGGCTCGATTCTTTTTTGGTAGTCTGTTGCAGCCTGTCTGCACCTGCTCTATGCCTATCCATCGTCTTTGGGTGTCTCTCTTCTTTAAATCATCAAAGACTGTGGTTCTCTATGACTCATAGCCATACAGAATTATTGCAAGTGCTTGGGGGTCATTACAAGCACTGTTTCCCAAATGTAACTCAACACTTTTCTTGTCCTCTTCCTTTTTAGTTCTGAGTTCAGTTCATTTTCTGTTAGCAGTGTCCAAGATATACATCCCAACTGGCTAGCTTTGTGGGTTCATTCAGTTGTATACCCTAATCTGGACAATAGGCATTTTTTATCCACTTAGATTTTCTTGTGTGGATAGTTTTTTTGGGGAGTTTTTTTTGAGATTATAGATCTCATTTAGGCAACTGTACAATATTCGAAAGATTTCAGCAATCAACACAATATAAAAAGCAAGGAGAGTCTGAATCACTTAACAGAATTCCTCATTAGTATAGATACTACTCTGGAAATCTTGCACATCACTGGTAAATACCTTTTACACACATATTTTTGCTTTAATTGATATTAATCATTAAAGGGTGGTGAAAATTATGAAAGTTTTTATATCTTTCAGGAACTCTTATATGATTTTGAAATATGAATAGCAAACATGTTTTTATAGGGTTTTTAATGTGACATTTTGTTCCATTGAATTTAATGCTTAAAAAAAGTCAGCGAAATAAACAGCAGAATCTTGTATTCTTTACACTTTTATTCAAATGTATCTGACTGTAAAGATGTGATCTGCTCTAGAATTGGCAAAAGTCTGCCCATTCTCCTTTCCCATCTTCATCAAAGATGCCCTTGATACATTTAGTATATTCTCATAAAATTTTTATAGAGATGGGAAAGTGATTCTTGATTTTTCTCAATTGCCTTTTTTCAGTAGTAATAATGTCCATGATTTTCTTCTAGAGGTCTTTATCCTCTTCTTTTGCAGATATCTTGAGAATACTGTAACACTGTCAAAGTTATGTCATTCTTTAGGACAGATGTTTTCTGTGTATGCTAGATATAATCCAGCTGCTTTTCCTATCTTTTTTTTTTAGTGCTGTTTCTCTTTCCTCATATAGCACATCATAGACAGTGATGTTATAATCCGAATATGGCGACTCCAATGGCTTTGATGGATAAAAAGTGTGTTATTGAACATTTTAAAGCTTTTTTCCCCCCATTTTTCACGTGAATATTATATTCCTTTTAGTTTTGGCCTTCAGTGGCTTATTTGGAGCTTTCTGCCAACTGGTTTCTTCTCCCCTCAGTGTTTGTTCTTATGATGTGGCACTATTTGTAATCTTCTATTATCCTACTCTTTTAAGATTTTTCAAATGAGATTTTGTTCTAAATGGATAGTTGCCCTTGGCTCCAACCTCTCTCTGCTGGCCAAAGGTATCAAATGATTTCTGATTGAAGTGGTTTCTAGACTCTTTTGGTTTTCTTACTGTGGCAATTAATTTATGTCAGTTAATCTTTCCTAGCAAATGGTGATAATCTGTGTCTGTGTCGGTTTGTCGGTCTATTTCCTACATTTATTTGGGAATGATATCCACATTTAAATAAACATTAATTTAATATCTGCTAAAATATGTTGTTTATCCCCCTCCCCTTTTTTATACTCTGCAAAGTGCATTTCATCCTTACCTTTCCGAATGAAATATTCTTGATCTATAGATGTGATATTTCTGTGTCATCTACAAACTCTCTGGTGCCTTACTTTTTTTTTTAACTATTTTTCTCAATTTTTTCACTTTTTCTATACTCACCTTTATATTGATGACACTGAATTTTAAAATATATTTTGATTTATATTAGAGGATATCAAATTATTCATAGAATTTTTCTGATTTTTCATCCTCTCTGACAGATGTTGGTATATAAGTGGAAATTATTTCCTTGGCGATCTTTAACAAATGTGTATTCATGAGCATTGCAGGAGGACATGACCACTTGCCCCTTGAAATGATGCTTCTTGTTACTTTTGGAGACACAAAACCAACTCTACCAACTCCTTCATGCTTTTTGATTGATTGAGGAGAAGCTTTTGAGCTATCCTTTCATTCAAATGCAACTTCCCATAGTAGCTAGCATATAGGATCATATTTTTATAATTGGAAGGGACCTTAAAGGTCATGGAATTCACTTCATTTTACAGATGAGGAAGCAACCTGACATGATAGCAGTTAAATGACTTGCCCAGGATTATACAGTTAGTAAGTGAGCAAAGCAGGAGTTGAACCCAAGTTTTCCTATCTTCAACCCTCACTCTGCCTACTACACCATGCTTCCTCTTATAGTAGGTGCGTAATAATTCTGCGGATTGATGGAACTTCCTTTTGTCTTCTGGTTTTATTTATATAGTGACAATATCCCAGTGTTGTGTCCATTGGTTAAGAATCTGAAATGTCAATGGTTAACTTAATGTTTGCAGACAGTTTTAAAACTGGGTAATCCTTAGTGTTCTCTGCCCTTTTCTCAGCCTTTATGCCCTTGTGAGTCTAGAAGCAGAAGGCAGCAACAAAAGGAATGAAAGTTATTTTGCATTTAACTTTGTTTTATGGGTTGCTGTCACTAAAGAATCCATTGCCATGTTGCCAGGTAATTAGGGACCTAGTCTCTCCTTATGTAGACTGGTCCTCATCAAGTAGATAGTCACTGCTGGGAGTAGATTTGAAGCCTTTCTTCTACTCCCCTCCTCCTTCCCTCTTTCCCCAATCTCCCTCTCCTCCCAGTTGTTGTAGAGCCTTCCAGCGCTTGTGGTCCACTGATAAGTAGTCCTTTTGGATATGACAGTCAAAAAAGCTAATGCTATCTGAGGCCATATGAAGAAAAACATAGGGTCCAGGCCTTGGGAGGTGTATTATTCCTCAATCGGACCATACCTGAAGTATCATGTTCATTTCTGGGCACTCCGTTGCAGCGTGGGCATTGACAAGTATACGCAGGATCCAGACAAGGATAACCACAATGGGTGAATGGCCTGAAAAAAATTATGCTATGTGAAGATTCATGGGATTCTTCCCTCCTGAGGTCTTTAAGTGCAGGCTGTAAGGCCCTTTGTCAGGTTAGTTAGAGACAGTTTTTGCTCAGGTACAAGTTGGGCTAAATGCTCTATGAAGTAATTTCTAAGTAAGTTTCTATGACCAACAAAATGAGGAGGTTGGAATAGATAGTATCCAAGGTACTTCCTACTTACAAATGTTTATGATCCTCTCCAACATGCTTCTGTAAAATGTGGTATTCCATAGGGATTTAAGAGTATATGCCATATGTGATATAAGAGCATAAATACCAAGGTGATAGTTCTTTCAGTATATAATTTTTAACTTCACCAGTAGCACCAAAGGGCACTTTGTGGCAGAGAATGGTTTCTCTCCATGACTTCAGCTAATCAACATAAATTTATTAAATCTATTATGTGTCAGTGTGCTTAGGTGATGGTGATACAGACAAGAATGAAAAAGGCCTGGCCTCAAGAAGCTTCCATTTTATAGGAAGATTTCATTTTTGTATACATAAAATAAATATATTAAAAGGAAATAGAAGTTTATTTTGGGGAGGAGGCAGCTGGGAGGATCAAGGAAAGCCTTATGTAAAAAGGAGAAGGGGACCAAGCACGTATCAAGTACCTACTGTGTTCCAGGCACTGTGCTAAGTGCTTTAAAAATCTTAACTAATTTGGTCCTTATAGCAGTCCTGGAAGGTAGATGCTATTGTTATCCCCTTTTTACAGATGAAGAAACTTAAGCAGACAGAAGTTAAGGGAAGGGAATGAAGTGCTCTCCCTAGAGTCAGGAAAACATGAGTTCAAAATGAGCTTCAGACACTTCATTCATTGTGCCACTAGCATTTGAGCTGAAGGGCCTTTGAATGGAGATTTGATAACTAAGTGAGGTAAAGGTGAAAGAGGCTTGAGAGGACAGCCTGGCAAAGTCATGAAGACAAGAGAAGTCAAGTGGGAGGCAAAACCAGTGTGGCTAGACTGCATGGAAGAGCAGCGTAATGTATGTTAAAGCTGGAAAGCAAAGTTGGAACTGAGTTGTAAAGGGCTTGAAATGCAACTACTCCATTTTCTTGAGCAGAGATGTGACCAGGAATATGTCTTTGGCAGCTGTGTGGAGGGTAACTTGAAGAGGGGAGATAATTTGTGGATATTCCCTTAAGTATTACTATTTTGAAAAAAAAGTCATTATAAATGCTATTAATGAATATATCTAAACACTTTTGAAGCCATGTATATTTTCAGTTTGCTGCCTTTGGGGTAACAACAGGTTCTAGAAGTCCTCCGTCACATATGTGTAATTGTAGTTATGTAATTTTATACAATGAAAGGTGAAACACTGGTTTTCATTTAATAAAGATGGATGTGGCAGTAGGCTAGAAGAATCTGTAGTATCTAGCACTTAGGTTTAGTTCTTCTAATAGAAAGAATACCATTAAAAATTAATAAATGGAATTAGCATATTTTTGTGAGAAACTAACTCTCTAATATTATAACCATTAATGGATTGAGTTCTAATTGATCTATTCAAGGAGTATGCCAGAAGTTGATTTTTTTTGTGGCATGTCGTAAGCTCTGAAATAACTAAAAAATGATCACAGAGGGAAATAAAGCAAAACACCAAAAAACTTTTGTGACCAGACAGTTGTAGGTGAATTGCTCTCCTTATATAGATGTTGTATTCTTTGAGTGGAAACAAGGTAGAAAGAGTTCTAAAATTTACAACATTGAGATGAAAAATGGATATTCTGCAGTGTATCTCAATTGCTTAGAATAGTGTTTCGGGTATGTGTGTACCCAAATATATACATGCAATATTAGGTCTTCTTTTGATTTCTCTTTTTTATTTTTAATAAGTCTCAAAAGCTTAGCTTAATTTGGTCATCTAAGAGAAAAAATGTCCTGATATTTCCTAAGATATGTGAGTCGTCATATAGTCCTTGATTGTGGAGAAAAAAGAAATACTCCACCTGCATGACTTTTTGGCTTCAGCCAAAGTCACTTTGCTGCTAAAAATAAATTCTGTTTTCTAAGCTGTACAACAGTTGTTACAATCTGGTACATCTGTCTTTTAGTACCAGTTTTTTCTTTAATGTTTTCTGACATTTGTTTCCTCTCTGTTTCTTATTTTTTACTTCCTTCCTCCCCCCATTTTCTCTTCCCCTCCTCCCTCTTACTCTTAGGCTATATCACCTTCCACTACAATGGATAGAGTGACCTGTACTGTGAGCATCTGGGAGAAAGCTGAATATCAGTTGCTACAGCCTCTTGAAAAGTTAAAAAAACAAAACAAAACAAAATGCAACACTTCACATATTTGGTAGGGGGTGGGATTCATTTTGTTCTGATTTCTTCTTCCTAATGTCTTAAAGGCGAAAATTTTTTATGGTAAAGTCTTAAAACTCTCTGAGCACATTGGTACAGTTTGTCCTTTAAATATAATGTAGTTTTTACTGTTACTGACTCTGGTCATAAGAAAATGTGATCCTTTGAAACTGTTATTTTGAAACACTTATTTTAAGTAAGCTGTAGTAAGAAAATTTTAAACTAAGTCTTACTAAGTTTTTCAAAGCTGTCCTAGCCCTCTTAAAAAAAATCACGGTTTCCCCTCATCCCACCCCCCTTTTTTTGTTCTCTAGTGTTTCTTGGTTCTTTTTTTGAGATATTTTTTACTTGATGCATCTAAGTTTAGGTGAAAAGAATTGGCATAAAATTTGAATTCTACTTTCTTTAGTTTCTTTTTTTTTTGTCTTGTCTGGAATTTTTATGAAATGTTTGGATAAGAATGTTTTCATTTCCAGAACTATAAGTGCCAGAAGTATCATGAGAGACTTCCAGTTCACAGACCTCTTCGGCTCTTGGGTGTTCCCTTAAGTATTAAGGTTATACTCACTTGATGCCAAAATATATAGTCAAAGATTCAGTCAATTCCCAGCACTCTCCAGCACTGAGCTGCCATTCTGGTACTTCGTGTTCCGTGCATACCCCAGGCTCCTGTGCCTTGAGGGACCTTATTCAGGTTGTAGCTTATCCAACTGCTACCAGTTCTACAAGTCTTAGCTAAAAGCCAGACTCCATCTTGAGCCCTTCTGTGGCTAGCAAGCCTCTCTGGAACACCTCTCCAAGTCTGTACCACACAATTTAGCACTTAATGTCATAACTATACCATAGATTTTTGCATGACCCAATTTTGAATATATGCAAAGTGCTTTCACCTATGTTGTCTTGTGTGATCCTACTAGCAATACTATGAGGTTGGTAGGGATCATTATCCAATATACAAATGCGAGAGTACCCCGGATATTAATATGTCTGTTTTCTATGAATTACCTTACTAGAAAGGTGCCCTGGACCCAGAGTAAGCCTGTGTTCTGAAAGGAGCCAGTCAGGAGCCTAGAGTAACTAACCAGAGTCTTGCTCACTCCCAGACTACTCTCACACAAATGAGGAAACTGACGTTAAATGACTATGGTCACACAGAGAGAAATAAAACTTCTATTTGCCAGTTTCTATATAAAGCATTTGTCTTCTGCCTGTTGGTGAGCTCTTTGAAAATAAGGATGATGTCCTGTATTTTATTTTTTATCTCTTATAATTACTAGCACAGTTCTGAGCATATTGTAGCCCCTCAACAGATGCTTCTTGCATTGACTCCTAAGGTCATCTAGATTTAGATGTAGAGTTGGAAGGGACTTTAGAGGCCATGGAGTCTTTTTTTCCGGATAAGGAAGCTGAGGCTTGCTTAGAGTCACACAGCTGTTAAGTGTCTGAGTCAGGATTTAAACTCTGGTCTTTCTGATTGTTTGGCACAATGTGGACAAAATAACATTTGTTTGCATGATCTCTCCTCCACCCTGCTTTCCCTAGGGGGTGGGATGGGGGGGAGTGAGGCAGAGGGAGAGGCTATCACTGCTAGCCTAGTGGAACAAAAGGCCTAACAGTTCCCAACAAGCCAGAAGGGTTTCAGGTACAGGCTGGGCCACACCATATGTAGATAGCTTGCTGCCTGAGGACCAGCTTAGTTGGCTAAGTTTGGAGACGCGCTTCACCAGAAGGTTTGTCACTAGGTGATAAGTAATTTTGGCCACAGGAATGCATTAAAATGTTTCCTGAGGCATGAGAGGGTTTATTAGTGGAAGAATGATGAAATCATTCCGCTGATGAAATCATGGATCCTTGGAGTACTGAAATGTGGCTGGGTGGCTAACTAATATTCCTTTGGTGTATTGTTTTCCTAATAGGCTTGTCATCTTTTTTACTTCTTTTCTTCCTTCCTCACCGCTTTTTGCCAAAGTAAGGGGGACAAGCATTTGAGGAAAAAGGAGGGAGATGGTTTGTCCTGTTGACTTTTTATTTAACTAATTAGTCATTCATCAAGCATTTATTTAGTGCCTACTGTCATTTAATCAGCAATTATTAAGTGCTTCCTAGGTGCTGAGAATACAAGGATAAAAAACAAAGCACTCTCTTCCCTCAAAGACCTGTCACAGGAAACAATGTGTGTGTGAGTGTGTATACACCTATATATCTGTATATATAAATAAAACAACGCATATATATGTTATGTAAAACAATGTACACATATGTAACAATATGTCTATAAATAAAATATGTGTGTGCATATACATATGTGTATATATTTATTTTTATTTATGCAAATATCCAGTGTTTTCTGTGGGAAGGGACACTACCCCTGGGGGGGGCGGAATAAGGAAAGACCTTATATAGGGGGTGGAACTGGAGCTGAGCTTGGAAGGTAGCTAGGAATTGTGAGAGACATTGTCCAAGAGGGAATGCATTCCAGGAATAAGGGGCAGCCTGAGCTGTAGAACTTTATGTGTGAGGTATAGCAAGTAGGCCAGTTTGGCTGGACCCTAGAGTATCTGAAGAGGGCAATTATATGTAAAGGTAGTCTGGAGCCAATTAATGATGGGTACAAAATACCAGATAGAAGAGTTTTTATTTTATTCCCACTTCTTGAGGGAATAGGAAGCCATTGGAGGTTTTCGAGCAAGAGAGTGATATGGCCAGAACTGCATTGGAGGATGATCACTTTGGCAGATGTTGTGGAGGAAGGTTTGTAGAAGGGGAAATTAAGGATTAATTAATTATTTAAGGAGGGGGAAGAATCAGGAGGCTATTGCATATAGCAAAGGTTTAGAGGGCCTGAATCAGGGTGGTGGTCTTATAATTAGAGAGAAGGGGACAGATGTGAGAGACGTTCTGGAAGTAGAATAAAAAAGCATTTACAAATTATGGAGCAGAAGAGTAAGGGAAAATGAGGAGTCTGTGATGATTTTGAGGTATCAGCCTTGAGGACTGGGAGGATAATGGTACCGTCAGTGGAAGTAAGGAAGTTAAGTAGACTTTTTTTAAGGGGTAGGAGAGAGAACAATGGGGTTGTTACTGTATGCAAGATCTCACTTGCAGCAACACAGTATCTTTGAGTTCTTGAATTTCATGCCACCAGAATGCATGTTGTGGCAGGGTCCTACCAAGATGATTGGGTTTAAGGCCAGTGCAGATCTGGTAGATCTGTGGACCCGAAGTCTGAAGACAAGCCTAGCTAAATTCAAAGAGATTCATCATCCAGAGGATGGGCACCAGCTGATGAATTCTCTTGGTCATGGAAACTTATGGAGATCAGCTGGTAAAATGTAGAAGGGATGTGGTCTGTGATGGTGGAGGGAGGACCCCATGCTGATGAAATCACAGATCTTTTCAAGTGTGAGATTCATGTAAGGCATGGGACTGGGAAACAAAGGGGATGAAATCAGTTGACTGTAGTTATTAAGTACCTTTAATGCTCACTGTCTTCAAGATAAGGAGAGATGTCAGAGAATTAGAAAATCTAGTTTTTAAGGAGCACAATTGTGTCTTATCTTTCAAGTAATAGAACTTTTAAAAATATTCTAATTATCTGAGGGCAGAAGATGTGACTTCCTCTGAGTGATATAAAAATTCTAAAGTGCAGCTAGGTGATATAGAGGTTAGAGCTCTGGGCCTAGAGTTAGTAAGACCTGAGTTCAAATGTGGCCCTAGATACCTATTAGCCATGTGACTCCAAGTCTGCTTACCTCAGTTTCCTCATCTGTAAAATGGGGAAAATAATAACACCCACTTTCTAGGGTTGTTGTGAATATCAGATGACATAATAATTGTAAAGTGCTTAGCACAGTACCTGGCATATGAGTGCTACATAAATATTAGCCATTATGATTAGGATTGTTACAATGGAGTTTAGTAAATATTGTTTTCTGTAATAGTTATATATGACACATATTCATATTTGTCTACTATCACTATCACATTGGAAGCAACTTTAAATAACTTCTAGACCAACTTTTCTTTTTACAAATATTTCACCTTGGTCATTAGCATGTGCCATCTGCAGCTTAGTATTACAGTGAATTTTGAAGGAATTGACTTGTTTTTATTACATTTAGCTCCTTGCTGTCGAGGGTGTGGGTCATTCACTTTTTTAGATGAGTGTTTATCAAGCTGCTGTGTGCGTTGGTAATACACTAACATGTGGGAAATACAAAACTATGTAGAAGAGAAAGTTGTTGCCCACACAAGGCTTACAATGCATCAAGATACATGGTAGGTTTGCTTTTTGTAGTTCCGTTTACCACCTTGAAACAGTGATGGTAAGTGAGTTTTCAGTAACTGGAAGCACATTTTGATGAAATTTAGTATACTACTAAGGACTATCAAGATAGATTAGAGGCTTGATTTGTGGTTCAGTCCTTGAAACAGAATTGCAGCTGATAAAACTTTTCAAATTGATGTATATTCTTTAAGAAGTAAGTTCAGTGAAATGGAGGATAAGGTTAGAAATTAAAGTTGTGTGATGGTACTGAGTGGGTTTAGAATTCATAGACCCATGATTGATAGTACTGAAACACATCCGATTGCATGAAGGGGTTGGGGGGAGATACTGACTTGTGTGATTTGGCATACGTCAGCCTGGGTGCCGTGGAGAAAGGATTAAAGAGGGAAGAAATGAATTGCTACTGGAATGGTATAGCTATATGCTCGATCCTTTCTTCTGGACGGTAGATTGTGTCAATTGTACAGATTTATCAGGCTTTTAATATATGTATTCATATATTATATATATGTGTATATATATACACAGTAACATGTGCAGAAAATTCCTGTTATTTTATCATTTGTGTTAATTTATCATTTGTTACAACTCCCTGTAGACCATAAGCTCCTTGAAGCCAGGTACTGTCTTGCTTTGGTATTTGTAAATCTAGCACCTAGTACACTGTATGTCCTTAACAAATTCCTCTTCGATCGTATCATTGTGTTCATGTTGTGGTAGCCCTTCTTGGTACCCTGGGATGAGAACATAGATTTGGAGAGTGAAATTAAGTTGACCAACTGATTCCTCACCTTCAAGGACAGCTGCCAGCAATAACTGTAACCAGATTATGGAAGGTTAGTAGAAAGGAGACTCCTCTTTCCTCTTCATCTGGAGCTGTTTGTTGTTAGCACCTTCATTGTTCAGTGGGGTCAGTGTTGAGAATGATGATGATAGTGATGATTATGATAATCATTGTACATTTTCACAGTACTTGTGAAATAGGCCTTTTGAATAAGGACTCTTAAATTGGTCAGAAAATTCACTTTATGGCTTTCTTAGACTCTATGAAAATAACAGTGGTCCAAGAATAAGAACTTTGGATTTAGAGGCACTAAACCTTGGTTTTAATCCTAGCTCTTCTACTTATTGTATGATTTTGGATAAATCAATTAACCTCTCTTGCCATTTATTTCTTCTAGATGATCTCTAAGGTCTCTTCCAATTTGGTGGTCATGGAGAAAAATATCCACCTTTTAAAGTTGGCTTAGATCTAATTATAACTTTAAAAATATCATTGAATTAATAATTTGGTATGTAAAACTCCTACATGGATCTAAAGCTGGAAAGGACCTTAGCAACCTTCTAGTCCAAGTCCTTCATTTTACAGACAAGAAAACTGAGTCTCAGAAAGGCTATGTAACTTAGGAAACGTATGAGCCCAGGTCTTCCTGACCTCAAATTCTATTCTCTATCCACTATTTCAGGTTGCTTTTTAAATGACATAAGTATTCCCCCATTCCTATAATATATTTATCCTATACTCTTTCCTCGACTACAGGCTACTTTTAAAATGACATGTGTTTGTTTTTTTCCCCTTCACATAGTATATGTTCGTAGGTGAAAATAATGGTATTTTAAGCACTTTTTAATGATTATTCTAACACATTATTCGTACCTGAGCTTGGGATCATTGAGGATTTCACAAGATCATGTAGTAGGTTATTCCTGCTTGTGTATCATGAGGCTTTTCTATTGTCTGACTACCCCAGTGACATTGTCGGTTTCAAACCCTAGTTTTCCACAGGAGATTGAGCATTCCTATAGGCCCATTTTATAAAACTTGATCAGATACAGGCACCTCATTTATAAAAAACATGATAGTTTGGTAAGAATTGGTATCATTAGCCAAAAGGGCAAATGGCCACCAGTTTATCTGTCCCAAAAGATTTATCATCTGATCTTAAATTTGTGAAATATCTCCATTTTTAAAAACACTGTAAGAGAGAACTCTGTTAAAAGTTAATGAAGGAATTCCAGTGGAACCCTATTAGACCCCCCCACCCCCAATTTAATGACTGCTACAGACTTTTAATGGATATTTTAACTAGGCATTGTTATCAAAAGGACTATTGCACAAATTAAAACCAGGCCTATAATCTGTGAAGAGAAACTGGATTTACTTTTTTGCCTTTAGGTAAAAAGGGGGAGGGAGATTCCTACACTTGTGTTTTTAGAGGTTTGGTCTAGGAAAATGGCCAGTGAAATCTAAAGCCATGGAAAAAAAGAGTAACAAATGGCTTTGCAAATATCATTTTGGAATGAGGAAATTTAATGGTACTATTTTTTATTGGTACTAGAAACTTTTATTGGTAGTGGTGTGTTCATTTTTTAACTATTCTGATGATATTTTGGATTTGCTTCTTTGCTTTATGGTATTATATAATATTTTCCATTTTGGGGGGGGTGATATAAGGCCTTATAAAAAAACCTGAGGTCCGAACGTTTTAGGGGTGAGTTGGGTGGGATGAGGAAAGTAGTTGGTTTAGTGCTATCTCACACCAATAACCACAAAAAGTAGGATTCCTTAAATGTCAGCATTTCAATTCTTAATGTTATTCTGTTTTATTTTAGTTTGGGGAATTGTTTCTTTCCCTGCCTAAAAGTTTTCTATCTGCAGCTATGAATTTTTTGCAATTTGAATCTGACAGATCTTTGACTTACCTACTCACACTGGGTGCATATGGGGAGAATGCTATTCTTATAGTTAGTACTCAGACCTTTTCTGTAACATGGCCATAATTTAGATTTCAACACAAATTAACTATGACCATCTTATTCAGGGGTGTAGTTGGGGTTGTACCTTTTGCATTTTATGCCAAGAAATGGTATTTTCTTTTACTAAGGATCCTAAAAGTGTACTGGTGTTAAATGTTAGCATTTGTCTAAACCTCTAAAACAGCCTCTGAGTGTGTAAGTGATGCTTTCTCTGAAAATTGTTGGCAATTAGAACTCTACTGCTGCAGTATAGTTGTGTTCATGTGGGGCTTATGGAAGAAGCGGTGGTTCTGTTTTTATTAACTTTGATAGCCCCTGTAAAGTCAAATGTATCACACTTTCTCGGAGGATATTTAGCATTAAAGGGTTGATTCCAGATCTATGGAAAAACTTGCTTTGGAACATGTAATAATATTCTGCAGCTATGTTACTGCTGGGCCTGCCACGATGTAAGTAATGCATATATAGTTCAGTGACCTGAAAAGGTTAATAAGTCCCATTACTACTGACAAGAAGGGAGGATTCTTCTTTACCTCAAGTGAGAGAGGTGTGACATTTGGGAGCTTGAGGCTTTTGGTTCAGCCCTTAATGTGTCATTCTTGGCATATAGACCTAGATTGGTTATAGTGCAAGTGTAGTATGCATGGTGTGTCAGAGGGTAGCATAGAACCAGGGCTATAAAAAAGCAGTGCAGAGTGGGGCTTTAAATTGCTTAACTGTCTCCAGCACAGTTAGCCATATTCAGATCTTTCCTAGTAGCAGATTTAATTTTGTGAGATGGATTATCAAAGAACACTGGACCCTTTGTACATCTTGGTGGTAGTGAAGATGCTCAAAGGGGCCACGAGCTATCATTCTGTGGGTGAAAAGAAAGGCCCGTGTCTTTTTTCTCTTAGGCACAGAGCCGGTTTAATTGAAAGAACAATTTGATTTGCAGCTGCTACACTAAAAAAGCTTGAAATGCTAGCAAATTTTTACTTCTCTCCCCCAAACCCCAGGATTTAATACTGGCAGGTGAACTTCTGAAGGCTGCCATCAAGTATACGGAGACAATAACTGTCTTAAAGGTGGAGCTTTGTCAATATTTTTTGCCTTGGGCCAAAAAACATTCACAATAATGGAGTACTAAAGTCCTGCTTGAAAATGTTGCAGGGGAGAGAGAGAGAATGAAAGAGAGGGGAATTTATTCCAAGTTTGAGACTGCAGTATTTTGATGGGATGTGTGGTTTCTTAATCATCCTTTTGTTATAGCTTCATGGAAGCAACCTAGATCAAGTTCCCTACTCAGGAAGAACACATTGTGGGCATTTCTGAGCAAAGGTAGAAAACTAGCAGAAAGGACAACAGAAAGCTTCCTTCTCCAAGGCCATATTAGAGAGTTTTTTTTTTTCATCTTCTTTCTGGACTGCTACTTGCTATCTTGCTCTTGCCAAATGCAGATGTATTTTTGTAGAGGTAAAAAATACGGCTATTGAGTAGTTTTAGATTCATAGGGCTTGAAGGGACATTGGAGGTCATCTAATCCAGACCTGTCATTTTGCAGGTGAACATATGGAGACTGGGAGAGGTCACCTTAACTGTCCAAGTGCCCGCAGCTAGCTAGTGGCAGAGCTTAGACTCAAACCCAGTTCTCTTGACTCGTGCTTTTGTTCTTTCTTTCTGAAGTCAGGAAGGAAGGAAGGAAGGAAGGAAAGGAGTAAACATGCATTTATTAAGTGGTTAGTATGTGCCAGTCACTGTGCTGAGCCCAGATACAAATACAAGCAGAAAGACAGTTCCTGCCCTCAAGGAGATTATATCCCCTGGGAAAAGACTACACACAAAAGGGAGCTGAAAAGCAGTGAAAAGAATGGTGGTACCCAGTGTGGGAATGTAATTATTGTGAAGTTCATAAAGCTAAGAATAGGGCCAAGAGGGGACTGAGGGAAGGCTGGCATAGGCCTCTTTACAAAATGGGGGTTTTGAGAGGAACTCACCAGTGAGAGAAAGATGGCAGGCCTTGTGGAGAGAGGTTCCAGGGTGAGCAGGCCTCAGAGGTGATAGACTCTTCCAGAGCGAGGAAACTCTAGGTTCTGAAGGAAATTCTCAAATGAGTCAGCAGTAGGGGAATCATGATTTTGAAGGCCAGAAAGTGAAGGATAGGGCAGGGAGACATCTTCAGCACCTCATTTTGCATATGAAAGTGATGTAGTATTGTCCAAAGCCCCAGTGTGTCACTCACTGGGTAGCCTTCGTTGGTGAAAATCTCCCATCTTCTTTGTAAGTGAGGAAAGTGACTTTGCCATTACTTTCGAATCTGTTACCTCTTTTGTATAGATAAGCATTTTAAATTTAAATCTTTTTAGTACTGTTTTATACCATCTTCATTTCTTAATATATCCTTCTCCCAACCTTTCCCAGAGATAGGAGATACATATATGCATATATGTTATATGTCATACGTATATGTTTACTGATAACAGTGAATAAAGAAGAAGGGAAACAAAACAGTGCAGCACGAGTACCTAACATATCAACCAAATCTGACATTATATACAGTATTCTGTTCCCAGTGTTCTAGGCCTATGACAGTCCCTCGTGTCTTCAAAGAAAAGAGGGAGGGGCATTCTTACATCTTTTGGGGGGATTCTGGATTCATCATTATAATTTTATAGTATTCAGTTTCATTTGTTGTTTTTGTAGTCACATTATTACAGTCATTGTCTACATTGTTTTCTTGGTTTAGCTAACTTCACTTTACATCAGTCCATTTAAGTCATCCTGTGCTTCTCTGTATCATTATATCTCTGTAACTTTATAGTCATAGTTTTCTTACAGCAGAGTAAGGAATGAAAATCATGTATCAAGTTCATATTAGTAGCCAAGCACTGTGCTAAGTAAGCACTGTGGGTACAAATCCCCAAAAGCAAGATAGTGCATGCCCTCTAGGAACTTACATTCTACTTGGGAAGACTATAATACATAAAAGGCAGTGGTAGGTGGGGAAGTTTTTTTTTTTTTTTTTTTTTTTTATTGGAGCGAAGTAAGGGGAGGGTTACTGGAGCCACAGGGATGTAAATTAATACTTTTCTAAAAGCAATTGTAATATCCATTTGATTGCTGTTCACAAAGTATGATGGAAGCTGGCCTGTGTACATGTAATGGCAAAGTGTAGTGCAAGAAAATGGCCAATGTGAGTGGTCAGATGGATGTGTGAAGCACAGTTTCAGTTCTGGGATTGGCTAGATATAGTGGGCTGGGTGCATCTGTGCTGGCTGATATTAGCAGCAACTTTAACAGTATGGCCTCAGGGCAGTGATTGAAAAGTTAAGCTTCTTCTTACTGAGGGCATAGTTTCAGGATCTGGTGATCCACAGTGAACAATGGGGAGGGCACAATTACAGTTGATAGACATTTATTTTGTTTCTAGTTTCTTGCTATTAAAAAAAAAAAGAAACGCTGTTGCTATATTGATGTATATGAGACCTTTCTTTTTATTATTGACTTTCTTAGGGTGTATGCCTTGCAGTGGGACCTTGGGTCAAAGGGAATGGACATTTTAGTCACTTTCTCAGCATAATTTTAAATAGCTTTACAGAATGGTTGGACCAATATATGACTCTTCCATTATTGGGGCCTGTCTTACTGCAACCCCTCTAACACTGTTCCCATTTTTGCCAATTTGCCAGGTGAGAGTTGAAACTTCCAAGTTGTTTCAGTTTATATTTCTCTTCTTATTAGTGATTTGGAGCATTCTTTACTATTTGTTAATAGCTTGTGGTTCTTTTGAGAACTGTTTGTTTATATCCTTTGACCAATTTATCCATTGGAGCATGTTTTTTGGTCTTACATATTTGTGTTAGTTTCTAGTATATCTTGGGTATTAAACCCTCATCAGAGATATTTGATGAAGCACTGTTTTTTAAATAGAAAATTACATTTCTCAAATAATAAATCTTTATCATCTTAAAAACTAACAAAAACATTAGGTCTACAAATCGGTCTGTCTTTCAAGTTGTCATAATTTGGAAAGGGATATTTCTATATTTCAGTAGTTCTGTAATCTCAGTGTGGGTATTTCCTCTGCTGGTGCAAGTTATAACCCATCTATCCTTTCTTATCCTTTGTGATTCTTGCAGTTCTCTAAAGTCTCCAAAGAAGATCAATTCATTTGCCAAGAAACTGTCAGTGGTGAGTTCTTTTCAGAGATAGAGAGATAACACAGTGGATAGAATGCTGCACCAGGAGGATCTGAGTTCAAATGTTACCTCACACACTTATTAGCTGTTTGACCCAGGGCAAGTCAGTTAATCTCAGGCTCTTCATCTTGTAACAGGGGAATGATATTAATACCTACATCTCAGGGTTGTTTTAAGGATAAAATAAGATCATATTGTAAAGTGCTTTGAAGATGCTATTATTACTGCTATTAGCACCTCAGTTAAACTTTGTTAATTATTCCTCACACTCACTGCAGGAATAAATGTTTTTTGACTGACTGACTAAAAAGCTCACCTCCTTTTCTAATCATACATTCCCTTAATAATGTCTTCATTGGTAACATGCTGCAGTCTGCTTACATACATGATCAGTCTTCCCATAGTCCTTTGAGTTACCTGCCATTTTGATTCCTCAGAGAGACAGTGTTCTATGACTTGCTGTAGAGTATCACTGGGAGAATGTCGATGCTAAAAAAAGTGGGGTTTATGTCAGAGAACAATTCGGGAGCATTGAAGACACTGTGCAATTTATCAAATATTATCTAGCTTTCTTCCAATTGATTCTAGGGCCAGCTTTCTGCCTCTGTGCAATGCTTATAAAACATGCGTATTTATGTTGGTGGAGGAAGAATATATGCATACATACAAACAAATAAATTCACACATATATAAAATACATATATAACTTCTTGTATGTATATTTTTGGTCTTGATCTGTGTGCTGATCTAAGCAGTGTAAGGTACTCAGGGAGTAGAAAGCCCTTCCACTAATATGACTCAGCAACTCATTTATATATAATTTAAAATGCTGGGAGTGAACTGGGGTACTCAGAGGTTAAGTGACCTATCCAGCTTAACACTGTCAGTCTATGTAAAACCTGAACCCAGTTCTTTCTGACTCCTTAGCCGGTCCCCTAGATACTGTATCATGCAGATCCAACTAGTATTTCACTTGGGTAATATGCATTCTTCAACCTTTTCTTCCTGTGTGTATCATCATTAGGGTGATCTTTTTGAGAGGCCATGAATTTTATGCAGGGGAGCTTGCAAGGCCCAAAGTTACTAGCATCACAAATAGAATCATCTGGATAAAAATTTCTCTTCCATTTGGATAGTGGACAGTGTGATTGACAATGGCAAACGCTTTTGGTAACTGAACCATTTTTCTGTTTTGTGAATTACTTGATACTCATAAATAGAGGATCACTGTGATTGTATTTATCAAGGAATCTTGTATGAGCTTAATGTTCGAGTGAGAGAGACCCCTTGGTGGAAGGAAAGTGTCAAGGCTCCATTTTATATAAAGTCAATTACTGGGATCTGTATTTGTGAAAGGATAGCCTCTGAAATTTAGTTATATGAAAGTGTATGTTTTAGGAATTCTCAACCTTACAAAGCATTTTTTTTGTGTGTGTGTGTGTAGTATGGACCCCTTTGGAAGTCTTAAAAAGCCTTTTCAGAATAATGTTTTTAAATGCTTAACATAAAATGCATAACCAAGGATTTGAAAGGGAACCAGTTCTATTGAAATAAAGGTGTAAAAATGTCCCATCTAAGTTCATACACCCCCTGAAATAGCATAAAGAATGCCTGATTTAGAAGGACTCTTTTTTAAGTGCTGAGTAAATGTAAACTATTATTGTAGATATAGTAAAAATTATCGTTATTATGATTACTGTTTGGATATACTGAGTGTCCTAAGCATCTTTGTACGGTTTTCAGCTTATCTATGGAGATCTCACACAGGGCAAGCATTCACACGGTGGTTAGATGAAGTGATACAAGGACACTCTCAAGGTGTCTCTCAAGAACTTTGGAATTGATTGTGTGACATGGGAGACACTGGCACAGGACCGTTCAGCATGGCATTCCCACATCAGTGAAGGTGCTGTGCTCTATGAGCAAAGCAGAATTGAAACAGATCAAAGGAAACGCAGGAGGCCCAAATTTAGAATATCCACCCCAAATGTTCATGTGGACTATTTGTGCCCGACCTGTGGTAGAGCATTCCAAGGTCGTATTGGTCTGATCAGCCACCGCTGGACACATTGAAACTTGACTCTAGCATAGTGATGTCATTTTGGTTCTCTTCAAGAATGAAGGACAACAGCTAACCAGCCAATCACTATTACATCTTAAAACTGCATGAAGACTTTTGGAACACCCTGTATACAGAACAAATTGTTTTGACAATGAAATTCTATAATCTACACTTGAAATCTCTATTTAAAAATTACTAATTCCACAAACTGAAATAATTTCGTAACTCTGGAAAGGAAGAAGCTAGAGAGCCATTTACACAAATATTTGAGGTAGCAAAGAAAAAGATACGCAATTGGAACTTAGGTTTATCTATCTATTTATTCATTCATTCATTCATTCATCCATTCATTTATTCATTTATTTTTATTTATCTATTTATTTACTGATTTAAAATCAGTAACTTTCTCATTGTCCTTATCTGTATAATACTTTTTGAAAGCCTTTAAAAGTTAACACTTTTAAAATATTCTTTTCTTTTTGATGTTAAGATTTAATAGCCCAAGATTTCATTTATTGAGAACCAGGAATGCGATTTGGAAGCAGGAAAGAAGGAAAAAGAAGGCTGAATGTAATATCCCAAGACCTGAGTGCAAATCCTACTTCTGGTACTTAATGGCTTATGTGACCTTGACAATTCATTTCTCCATTGTGGGCTTCCCTCATTGTCCTTATCGCCAAAATGAAAGGGTTGCCGGAGATGATCTCTAACACCTTTTCTAGCTCTAAAAGCTATGATCTATGGAACAAGCAAAAAGAGTAATAGTAATAACCGTTCATAATAATAATAATGGCTAACAAAACACTTTTCTGACAGCATTTCAGCTGAGGCTCTGAGACATGAAGCTATCGGCCTAAGGTCACTTGGCTGGCAAATATTGGATCAACTCTGGGCACTCCCTATTTATTCCCTTCAGGATCAAACATAAAATCCCCTGTTTAGCTGGAAGTTCCCCTCTCTAACCTGCCCCCTTGCTCCCTTTCTAGCCTAGTCTTCTCACTCTTTATCTATCTCCATGTACTTTCCATAGTAATACTGGCCTTTTACAGTTTCTCAAACTGTCCGGTTTTGGCAGCTCCATCTCCTGAAGCATTTTCCTTTGCTATGCCTCATGCCTGGAAATCTCACCCTCCTCATCTCTTCCTGACTTTCTGGGACTCCTTCAGATCCCACTTTTGCAAGAAGCCTTTCCCGAACCCCTTAGTGGCTTCTGTATATTGACCATCTCCATTTTATCTTGTACATATTTTGTTTATGCATAGTTATTTGCATGTCTTCTCCTGCATGAGACTGTAAGTTCCCTGGAGAGCAGGGGGTGTCTTTTATTTTTCTTTGTGTCCTCAGTATTTGGCACATTTGTTGTTGTTCAGTTATTTAGGCATGTCCGACTCTTTGTGACCATTTCTTTCTCCAGCGCATCCTCATTTTACAAATGAAGAACTGAGGCATATAGGGGTTAAGTGACTTGCCCAGGGTCACACAGCTAGTATGTGTCTGAGGCTGGATTTGAACTCAGACCTTCCTGATTCTAGTACTGGTGCTCTACCTACTGTGCCACCTAGATGTCCCCATTTGGCACATAGCAAGTGCTTAATAAATGCTTATTAATGTGACTCACTAATCAAACTTAATTTTGGTAGTGCTGGTAAATTAGAGGAAATGGAAACTACACAGAATATATAAGTTTTGGGGGAATGTATAGGAAAAATGATTTAGTTTACAAAAGTTTATGTACCAATTAAAACAGATGCTTCTGATATACAATTAGCATTAGTAGCGGTAAGAATTAGTATTTTGGTGGTTTCCATTTTCCTTTGTTAAAACTCTTGTGTAAAGTCTGATTTCTTTTTTGGACTAATTTATTTCATACTGCCGGCTTAATTTGTGGGGAAAAGGTGGCTGCATTTGGTTAGAGGGATGGGAGAATGGTGAAAGAATTACAGTTATGGGAGTATCCTCAAAACCTGGCAATGGGGAGAAAACTGCAGTTATTCTTTTGACAGCATTCATTGGTAGCAAGAAAAAAATTCTCACTGGCACATGCTGGATGACTGGGGGAAACCAAATTGGGTTTAAAAAATTGCTGTGAATAGTTCACAAATGAAACTCCATCATCTTCCCTCTTAAACTATTCCTTCTCCTGAATTCCTATTTCTGTTAATGTCATCACCATTCTTTGCTTTAAATATCAGGGTCATCTTTGATTCCTCTTTCTCTGTTGCATCTCCTACCTAATCAATCATTAAGTCTTGTTGATTTCTGCGCCTGAAATTTCTCTACTACCTATCCTTTCTTTTTTTATTCCCAAAGTCAGTATTTTAATTCAGGTCCTCATTACCTCTCTCTTGAATTCTTGCAGTAGTCTCTCACTTTCCAATCAGTCTCCATAAAAATACAAGATTAATCTTTCTAAAGTACAATGCTTACGGTATTTCTCTACTCATTTAACGACAACACTGTCCATGAATAAACTGTAAAAATAAAGATCAGGTCCTTTGGCTTTCTAAACTACAGTTGGTAAGAAAGATGACAACTGGGAGAGGTCATAGTAGACTGGAGATTTCAAATGCTCTGATTTTCAGAATGGGAATAGAAAAGTATATAGATTCTGAACATTTGGAAAGGAAAGTGGTGATCCCTAGGAGCCGTTGTGGGAGCACTAAGAGCATGTCATGTGTCAAACTCTCCTTGTTTATTAGACTGATAAATTAATAGACTGATGGGATGGTATAGACACAATATTTGGATTTCTGTAGGACAGTTGACTGTCTTTCAACATATCCTTGTGGTTGGTTGGTTGTTATTTGTTCTCAAGGAGGGCCAAAATAACATCGTTATGCTAGAATCAAGTTTCAAAGTCTCTGACTGTTGCTGATCAGACCAGTATGAGCTTGGACCAAATGGAGTTCTACCACAGGTTGGGCACAAATAATCCATGTCTATATCCATGTGGACAAGATGGAGAAAAGTGGACATTTTTATAATGATGGGCTGATATGGTTAGTTGGATTATTGGCTGGTTCATCTCAAAAGTATCAACATTTTTTTTTGTGATAAGAAATTTTATTAATAAATTGTATGACAACATTGATGGCATAATTTAGCATTTGCTGATGTCAGGAGTGTAGTATCATTAGATGATTTCATTTATGTAAATATAGATGGTGTATATTGGCTAACTGAATCAGGATCTCAAAATATTTTCATAGACTGAAATTATAAGTTTAATTAAGATTAAATTTATTAGGGATTTATTAAGGATAAATGTAAAATCCTAAGAGATTAAAAAAATCAGCTGCATAAGTACAGGATCAGTGTTATTTGGTGAAACAAACATTCATGTGAAAAAGATGGAAGAGTTTTGATTGTGGTTGTCAAAAAATTTATGCAGGCTTAGATTGCATTAATAGAAGATGTATGATGCCCAGAACAAGGGGAGTCACTGTTCTACTAAATTCAGCACTACTAAGAAAACATCCACTGAGCTATGTTCAGATCTGGGCACCACATTTTAAGAGGAACATTGACAAGGTGGAGCACATCCAGTGAAAGGAGACCAGCAGTGCAGAAACTCATAACCATTAGGGTTAGAGCAACTGGGAATGTTGAGCCTTAAGAAGAGGAACCTTAGAGAGACACACAAGTCACTTGACCTCTTTCAGTTTCAGTTTCCTTATCTGTAGATGAGGACACCTAGATCCCAGGGTTAACGTGAGGATCAGATGACTCTTTCCCCCCTCCACATATATATCTATACACACACACACATATATGTGTGTGTATATATATGTATGGATATATATGTATCTATTAGTTACTTAGCAAACCTTAAAATGCTATATGATATAAGTGTTAGCTGTTACTTTTGTGGAAGATTGATTAGACTTGTTCTTCTTAACTCCAAAGGGCAAAACTAGAATCAATGGGAAAAAGTTACAAGGACATAGATTTTACCTTAGATAAAGAACTTTCTGGGAATAAAAACTGTATGGATGTGGAGTGAGCACAGTCATTGGGTGCATGTGCCTCCTAATCTTACAGTCATAGGTTTTGGTCCCACATTATCCTTGTAAAGAGGCATGATGGTCTATTTGGTAAATTTGGACTCCGAAGACTTGGATTTAGATTCTGGCTCAGGTACTTTTTTTTGGTATGTACTTGTGAAGATTTGAGTAACTACCTTCTTTTCTTTGGGCTCTTTAGAATGGACTGTAAAATTTTCTGGTTCCTTAACCTGATATTCAAAGCTTTCTGTACCTAGTCCCAATCAGGTTTTATAGCGTTATATATCACAGCCCTACCATTCCAGGTATCCTGCGCTCCACTGGAACTATGCTCCTGTCTGTTCCCCAAACATGTTCTCTATTTTTTTCTCTTATGTGTCTTTGCTTATGCCATTTGCTTTTCCCCAATTACCCTCAAAGCTCCTAAAGCCTTCTCTGATGGTTCCAGCCAGAAGTAATAAATTCCGCCTTTCTCTGAATTACTTTACCACACTCCATTTTGGTACTCATTTTATCCAGTCTTGTGTTTTTGCTATTTGTGTGTCTGCTTCAGTAACCAGTAAGTCTTTTGAGGGCAGACAGTATGTCTTATTTATTATTGTGTCCCAGAAACCTCTCAGCATAATCCTTATACATGAAAGGTAATTGGGGAATGTTAGTTGGATTTGTGGAAGCAGATAAGCCACAGGTAGATAATTTAAGTTTAAATATAAAAATTCAAATAGTATAAGTTAGAGTTGTAAAGGAAATGGCCTCAGAGTCAGAAGACATGAGTTCAAGTGTTACCTCTGATCCATTCTGGCTTTTCATACTGCACAAGGCGCAAAACCTCTCAGTGAACTTTGTAGTTTTATGTATTTTGCAGAGGAGGTGCTCATATGTATCAGTAGAGGGAGTTTCTTTATTAGATGTTCAGGTCTTTACTTTCCCCCCAGAAAGGAGTGTGCATATGCATGCGTGTGTGTGTGTGTGTGTGTGTGTGTGTGTGTGTGTATGTGTCTGTGTGAGAGAGAGAGACACACACACACACCGAGAGACAGAGACAGAGACAGAGACAGAGAGAGGGAGGGGTAGTGATTTTCCAGATGATGAAAGGTTGAGTCAAGCCAAATCAGCAAACTTCATTTAAGCTTTTAATATGTACTGGTCCCTGTGCTAAGTAATGAGAATACAAAGAAAGGCAGTTAGATGATATGGTGGATAGTATTGGAACTTGGAAGGAAAGGGAGACTTGAATTTGAATTCTGCCTCAGACATTAGCTTTGTGACCTTGGGCAAGTCATTTAACAGCTCTCAGACTCAGTTTCCTCATCTGTAAAATGGGAATGACAATAGCACTGACCTTACAGGGTTGTTGTAAAAATGAAATGAGATGATACACAAAAAGTGTTTTGCAAACCTTAAAGCACCATATAAATGTTATTCCTTGATAAGGATGAAAATGATGATGGCAAAAACATAGTCCTTGAGTTCAAGGAGCTTTTGACTTTCCTGGGGGCTCACAGCTAATTCATGGCAAAGTTGGGAAGAGAACCAAAGTTTCTTTTTTTTTTTTTGAGATGTTTTATTTTTAGTTTAAAACACTCAGTTCTACATAATTTTGAGTTCTAGATTTTCTTCCCCCGCCCCCTCCCATGACGACATGGAATCCGATATATCTTATATGTATAACTTTGCATTGAACTTACTTACATACTAGTCAAGTTGTGAAGAAGAATTATAACCAATGGAATGAATCATGAGAAAGAAGAAACAGAAGCAAAAAAACCCCCAAAACAAAAACAAAAGAGAAAAAAAAACAAAGGGAAAAAAAGGCAAGCATAAAGTATGCCTCAATCTGTGTTCAGACGCCATAGTTATTTCTCTGGATGTAGATAGCATTCTCCATCGTGAGTCCTTTGGAGTTGTCTTTGAACCTTCTGTTGCTGAGAAGAGCCAAGTCTATCAGGGTTAGTCATCACAGAATCCATTTATCTGTGGTTGTTTATAATGGAGAACCAAAGTTTCTTGACTTTCTAGCTGGCCCTCTTTTCAGTTATACCACACTGTCTCCTTACTATACAGAGAAGCATCATATTCCCTAGAGGTTGTACACATAAGGACTTTGCTTTAGGAGTTTAAAGAGTGTGGACCATTCATCTAGTGTATTGGAATGTCTTTAAAATGGGACCTAGAATTTTTATCTCCTTCTGTAGATTTGGTCTTTTAACAATACATGTTTTTACACTAGCAAAGTTAAGAAGTGGTGATCATTTTTAGCTTTCTGTTTTGGGAGGGGAAATTATAGTGGATTTCTCCCCAATTTTATATTGTTTTAAAAAAATGTTGCTGATGGATGTTATTTGCTTCATATGTGAATTCAATGAGGTGCTAACTGTAACAGTTTCTACTTTAATGCTTTCTATACAATGGCCTTCTCCAGTCCCATTTCCTAACATGGAAAAAAAAAGAACAGATCTTCTACATTTATGAATTAGTAGTGACTTTTTGAATATTTTTTTTTCAGAAAAATTTATCAGATGACAGTGGTAGTAAGCAGCTTTAGAACAAGACTTGTTATTTAATAATAGTAATGATAACAAAAAATAATTACGCCAAGTATAGAAACAATGGTTTTTGATGGTGACTTCAAAAGTAGTATACTTTGCTGTAATGCAAATAAATTTATGAAGGATACAATTCAGGTGTTTTTTATATCAGTGAAAATAAGAGAGGAAAAAGCCACTTTGGAAATAACTTTTGAATGCTACTGCTTCTACACTTAGGGTCCATGAACTTTGAAATGTGTGTGTGTGTGTGTGTGTGTGTGTGTGTGTGTGTGTGTATAAACTGTATTTCAGTATAACTGGTTTCCTTATGGATTTAAAATATTATTCTGAGAGCCTTTTAGGTGGTACAATGGAGTTGGAGTTAGAAGATTTGACTTCATATTGGGCCTCAGACACTTACTACTTGTGTGACCTTGGGCAAGCCATTTAACCTCTGTCTGCCTTGGTTTCTTCACCTGTAAAATGAGGATAATAACAACACAACACACCTGCCTTCCAACGTTGTTGTGAGGGTCAAATAAAATAATATTTGTGAAGCACTTAGCACAGTTCCTGGCACATAATATGCACAGAAATGTTAACACCACCATTTATGATTATTATGATTATGAGAACAGGCCCTTAGGCTCCCCACAGGAGACCGTGACACAAGAAAGGTTAAGAACCTTGAGTCTAGACCTTTGTTAATTTGCCTAGCTGGAAAATACAAGGCTAGAGGTAGTTTTTGTTTTGTTATATTTTTTTAGCTAAGTAAGAAACAAAATAGAAAACTATGGCTCCTGCAGAAGCCAAAAGCAACAGAACTCATGTAAGATAAACTACACGACAGATTCTTTTCTTGTCTGATGACAATTGGTCTATCCTAATAATATGTTTGTGTGATATTACAGTTTTGAGGATCATATGTTTTGGGGTGGTTTACCATGGCGGATCTTACTTGTATTAAGGATATTATTTTTTTATTTTCACTGTTTTATTTGGTTTTTAAAAAAGGATCAGCGCAGTTTTAAAGAAAAGAACCAGATCCCGACTGATTGCACAAGTCTAGTGGAGCAGAACTATAATCATCTAAGTGTTAAATCAAGAATCTGGGTGCTGTGTTTCCCTGCTCCTTTATCAACTAACGAGTTATGGGGCCCTTGGCACTCATCCAGTTTTTCTTAGAAAAGTGATAACTTACTAACTGACCAGCATTGCAGGACTCTGGGTAACAATAATAAAAAATGAAATGAATTGCATTTTGAGATGCTGATAAAAACTTCAATGTATGTTCAAAAATATGCAAATACATGAACGTTCCTTGCCTCTCCCTCCCCAGTAATATGGACCCTCCATGAAGGTAGGGACTTCCTTTTTTTCTCTATATTATCTCCATAGTCTAGTTCAGTGCCTTACATATATATACTAAGTACTTAATAAACACTTGGTTAATTGAATTTAATTCTGACTTCATTAGCATGGGGAATTTCTGAAGAAGGAGCTCCTTCCACCAAAACATATAGATGGGAGATCATAGCTCATCTATGATCAAGTAGCTGAATCCTAGGGATTTTCATGAGGCTTGTGGAGGTGAAGAGATTTGTCCAGGGTCACATGGTGATTAAGTATCAGAAGTAGAATAGAACACAGGTCTTTCTGAATCCAAGGCCAGTGCTCTAAAACAGTTTGCAAAGTAATATGTGTAATAGCTCATTTCAAAATTCAGTTTTCTCGCAACCTTCAGCTACAGGACCTCTCTTCTTCAAGAAGCCTTCCTGATCCTCTGCAGTTGTGTATTCCATTCCCTTCTATTAATTTTTTAAATGCATATTTACATACATGCATACATATATACTTATATACCTACATATACATGTTGTCTCCCTCTGAGAGAAGGAAGCTTCATGAGGGCAGGACCTCTTTCCTTTTTGTATTCACAGTACCCATAGTACCTGGCACATAATAAATTCTTAATCAATTCTTGTTGATTTATTAATCTCACCCACTAAGAATTTAGAACTTGAGGGGACACAGACAGCACCTACACTGATATCTAGGAGTATACATTTTCCAACATAATAACAACTCACATTTATGCGAGACCTTATGGTTTACAAAGCTCTTTCTTCATAACAATCCTGTGAGATAGTGAAAATATTTATCTCTGTTTTACAGATAAGGAAGTGGAGGCTCCTAAGAGGTTACATGATTTCCTGATTACTTAGCTAGTTATTATCTGAGACAGGATTCAAACCCAGTTTTCCTGATTCCAAGTCCGCAGTTCTACCCACTGCATAATGTTGCCTCTCAAGTATTTTGTAAAAATTATATTTAAAAAAATCCTTATCGTGATTAGAATTAATATGTAGGGGATTGATAACAAGGAAGTAAACAGCAACCACCACAAAAACCTGTGAAGAACCAAAAGAGTTAACACAAAATTTCTGCAGTATGTATTACGTACTTTTCTCTTAGAAGAACAATGTGAGCCTTCATTTAGAACCTCATCATTTTTCGTTTACGCACAATCCTTGGTTAGAAAAAGTCAAATTATGTCTAGTATGCTTTAGCTTGATAAGTCTTGGGGGGGAGGGCATATATTTTATTAAGATTTCTATTCTAAATGGTTTAAACAGAGGGAAAAAAAAGGTTTTCCGACTTAAACAGATCATTTGTCAATGAAGGTTTTGGATACCTGTGGCTTTATTGTTCTGATATCTTTTAATGGTGGACTATAAATTTCTTGTTTTTTTTCATTACAGCAAGTTTGTATGATGTTACACAGTGACATAAGGGTGCTATAGATGTATATTTTTGTCATTACATATTATTGGATATTTTTTAAGGGAACTTGGTTTGAATATATTTGCTTCTGTTCTTTGGGCACATGTGATTTCACTTTTTCCCTTTCTACCTAGATAGTTTGGGAACATTGCATATGGAACAGGATAGTTTTCTAAATTTGTTTTAGTATAAGTATCTAAAAATTGGCAGTCTCAGCTTAATTCACGACTGAATTTCTTTCCTGTTTGCTTTCACTATGTTCTTCCGTATCTCCATGGAGCTGGTCTGAGTGGAGAGCTCCATCTTGTCAGATAGAACAAGGGAGGTGTGATCTGAAGGTGTGAATTTGACTAGCAGTATACAGTTAGCTTAGTAAGGAAAAGTATATCTCGAGTATATGATGTGCTGTGGGATTTAAATTTATTTCTAATTTTAAAAAAGAAGTAGTTGTGTTTGGACTTGGAAAAAAAGTACAAGTCTGGTGTTAATTTTCAAAATGGAACCCCTGTAGAGTTGGATAATTACTTAGCGGTCCAGAACTTGTTTAGTATTTGAAACTTGCTCCCTTTTTAAGTTTGAAGCGATTTAAAATGTCTCAATATAATTCACTTGCTTGTAAAAGATACGCATTTGGACTAACCACAGAGAAAAAAACACAATCCCATTATTAATTATTGGCCCCTGAAAATAAGTGTTTGACTTAAGTATCTGTCATACCACAAATTAATAAAATTACCTCACTATTGCTAGCATTACAAAATAAAGGATAATAGAGCATTTCTGAACCTTTGGTAGTGTAAGTTTTGATTTTCTGTTTCAGGTGCTAAGTTGACTAACAAGAGGAACATTTGTAGTGGTGTATTTGAGGGTGTCACCACTTTAAAATGGAAATTATATGAATTGATATAGATGAAGTATTATTTTAATCTGATATCCTAGCTAATTAATCAGTTTGGGAGTTAGGCTCTTAGATGTATATATTGTGGTAAGAAAAATGGCCCCTTGATGCTTAACGATATAAATGGAATCAAAACAGTCTAGGTAAACATTAAATTCATTATGATGGAAGCAAATATTGCTATGGTTTAGTTCAAAACCTTTCACCTGTCTAACTAAGCAATGACTAAATAATCAGTAAAGAAGTGAGACTTCCTTAGGATAAATTAATTACAGAATTAGCATTTCTGTTATTGATGGATATTATGCCATTAATTTGTAAAGGTATTCATAACAACAGTGAGTACATAAAATAATAGCCAAGTTATTTTTAATAGCATTATAACATTTCAGTGTTCATCAAGCAATTAAAGCCAGTTACTAAACTGATTAAAGTGTCTCAGGTTTGTGGCATTAGCAGACAAGCTAAGTCAAACTGAGATTTTTCACAGGCATGGACTACTAATAAAGGTCTAAATAGAATTCACTTTTCCTCTGTTCAATAGAAAATAAGATTCCATGTATGTTTTACTTCTCTTTCTGCTTATGGTAGTGTTAGGTATCTTTAGTTTGTGTTTACTGGGACCATTTAAGTATTTGTAGGGTATTCTTGGGGCTGCTAGGTGGCACAGCAGATAGAGTGCCTGGCCTGGAGTCAGGAAGACTCATCTTCCTACGTTCAAATCTGGCCTCAGACACACTTACTAACTGTGTGACCCTGCACAAGTCACTTAACCCTGTTTGCCTCAGTTTCCTCATCTGTAAAAGGATGTGGAGAAGGAAATGGCAAATCACTGCAGTATCTTTGCCAAGAAAACCCTGAATGAGTTCACGAACAGTTAGACATGGCTGAAATGACTGAATTACAAGAAGGGTTTCTTAAATTAATGACTATTGGAAAAGCCAGAATGGGAAATTTTGAAAACGATGCATTGAATTTTTTCAGAAAATACAACGTATCTTTATAACTAATTGACATTACCATTCCCCATGCTTTACTAATAGGATAGGATGAGGGAGGACAAAGATAGAAAAAATATTATGTTGTTGAGTAACAGTTTGCTTTCTTGTTACACTCTGTCGATAACTTTACAGACAAGGAATCTATTTTACCTCTTTCTACATAGTTAGCTGAAATTTTCACACTTAGTAAATTTAAATATATAATTATATGTAACGATAACTCATACAGATGTCTCTAAAGGCTGTGCAGTTTTAAGCTATTAAAGTTTTTAGTGCTTTAATTAAAGTTTTTAGTGCTTTATGCACTAAGACTTTGGGACACTGCATAAATAGCACCTTTATATTTATAAAATGCTTTCCTCACAGAAACTCGGAGAAAGGTGATTTAAGTAGTATTACCTCTGTTTTACAGATAAGAAAGATGAAAACAGGAATTTAACCAGGGGTATGCTGACAAATATTTAACAATTGGTTCTCCCACTATGCACAACATACATTTACGTTTAATCTGCATTATTTACATCTTCTACATCATTTTCTTAAGTCCAGACTATCAACTGCATAATAAATAAAGCACTGCCTTGTAGTGTTTGATTTCCCAGGAATGGAAGATGCTCGCAATGGAAATTTAACAACTGACTCTCTCTCACTTCTATGACCAGGCCCCAGCCTATCCCTGAAGTTAAGTGACTGGCTTGTATTCACACCATATCAGAGCTGAGATATGAACTTACCCATCATTCTTTTCACTTTACATTGCTCTATTTCCCTTAACTTTTATAAAGATCTGATCTTAGGTCATAGCAGGAGTTTCCAGAATATGAGAAGTGATCGGCTCACAATATGGGCTCTGGTCAGACCACATGTGGGATTATTGCGTTTTGTTTAGTTCTGGGCATCACATTTTAGGAGAGACATTGACAAACAAGCTAGACGGAGCACACCCAATGGAGGATGATGGGGTTGTTGAAGAGACTCAATATCATATTGTAGTAAGATCAGCAGAAGAACCTACCTGCATGATTCACCTGGCAAAGAGAAGATTGGAGGGGAAGGAGGAGGGAAATTGGCTGTCTTAAACTATTTAAAAGATACCCATGTCAACAAGGGATTAGATTTATTCTGCTGGATCCCAGAGGGTAGAATTAGGATCAATGGGTTTTGAAGCTGGAGGTTTGCACATTTCATTTTCCTCTGAGGATGAACTTCTTAACATTGAGAGGACCCTAAAGAAAATGGGTTGCCGGTGAGTACAAACATATTTGGTAGAGAGATAACTGTATCACTTTGTGAGGCTGCATCTTTATTTTTTTTCCATTATAGATTACATAGCACCAACTAAAGACTTCTTACAGGTTTAAGAAATGTCGCGTGGCTTTCTGTTCTGGGATTTCTGACTAAGCATTATTCATTATGACATTTTTTTACATGTTTGTAACATGAGGGTACGTTGTTAGTGTTAGTTTCCAGATAAGAGAACTTTTATTGCCTTTGCTAATAGGTAAGTGTGTCCTACTGGTGCTAACTATGGTAATAGCTAGCATTTATATAGTGCTTTAAGATTTGCAAAGCACTATACAGATATCTCATTTGGTCTTCACAACAGCCCTGAGCAGGAGGGACTGTTATTATATCCATTTTTGCAGATGGGGGAACTAAGGTAGTGAGAAGTTAAGTAATTTGCCCAGGATCAGAAAGCTAGTAAGTGTCTGTAGTAGGATTTGAACTCAAGTTTTTCTGACATGCAGGCCCAGCACTCTCTAGCCACTGCACCGCCTAGCTGCCTACAAAAGCACTCCATTTATTGCCTCAGAACTAATTAAAAGGCACTATTATCAGAATTAGGAGGAAATTTAAAACTTGATCAAAACATACTTTAATGAAGTGTTCATTATTTGCTTCCCCTGTTTAAATGGTTTCAGTTTGTTGACATCTATAGGTATATATTTAACAGTCACTATGGAGAGAGGGCTTGATTTAGGGTTTTTGTTGTTACTGTTACTTGGAACGTTTACCAAGACTTAATGCACTGAATAGGTGCCTTAAGCGATACATCACTTACGTTTCTGTTTTAGACTGTTTCCCTTTGCCAGATGTTAAAGAAAAAATGTATAGTAGGACAACAATGTGGTTTTGGGATGTGGAGCTTTGGAATTCAGATTTAATGTACTAATAAACAAGGGCTTGGGATATCATCATCGTCCATGAGAAAATGATTAAACAATCACTGATGATATGGCATTTAACAAAATAATATTTTTCTCTGTTGTGAACTTAAAACAACAACACATGGCTTTAAGTGTTCAAGATGCCTTGGAAGAGTTGTGCTAGCAACCAAGATTTTTTGATACCCACAGACTCCTGGAGGATGTCTTATGCAAGATCCAGAAATGGGAAAAAATGGCTTTTTATCATGGTATTTTTCTTTCTAGATCATAGACTCAAGCTTCACAGCTTTTGCAGGTCTATGACCCAGACTATGCTTATTCTTCTCATATATGTGTTCCCAGGTCATGACAGTAAATAGTGGACAGTCATTGTGGTTAGATCAGTGCCAACCATCACCACTTTTGGAAACATAACAGAAAATAGAAACCCTATTGAGAATGTATTGATTAGGAGCTTCCATTTATATGAAAGTTTGCACATTCACATGCGTATTCTCTTCTGTCAGTATGTACAATAATAAACCAAGGGTATCTAATGCAAGCATAGTTAACCTTTTTTTTTTTTGTTAAGAACTTATTTGGAAGCCTGGGCCTCTTTTCAAAATAATGTTTTCAAGTGCATAAAGTACACAGAATTGACAAAGAAACCAATTATGTTTAAACAGTTACTAATATGAAATATTAAAAAAAATCAATCGGAAAAAAACAAGTTCACAGACAAACCTCTCTCCTTAAAAACCCCTGCCACATAGTGTTTATAGAACTTTTTGTTATTGTATAAGCAAATGTATCGCTCCATGATCCCAACGCAATGTGTTTGTTATATATTCTCAGTATACTGGATGACAACTAGTAACATGTATTAGTAATATAGCTATATATTTATATAGATATTTGGTGTGTATCCTCAGGATACTATGTATACATTTGAATAATATGTTTATTTTATATTACATATATGTTTATCATATATAGCTAGTTAATATAGATATATCACCTAGTACACTGAGGATACATAATAAATACTGTTAAGGACTTTATATATACATATGTGTGTGTGTGTGTGTGTGTGTGTACACATGCACATATCTATCTAATGTATATATCCCCTGTCACTATATTTTCTAGGAATTTACATTCTTAAATATGTTATCTTCCTTGTATTTACCCTCTACACTACAGACTGTTACATGCATGAAATTGTAGATATAAATTTTTTTGTTGTTAATCATTATAATAAAACTTTTGGGCATTCTTGGTTAATAATACTGGTATTATTTGAATTTTAGATACGGTTCTCACTTTAAGATCAGAGAAAATACATTTTCCTTGCCGAGGTAAAAATAAGTCTTTTTCATTTCCTTTATCGAGTTTTGCCCATCATGTGGACTCGTGAGCAGTAGTATGTCTTAATGGATAGCAGGTTGGCCTTGAAGTCAGGAAGACGAGTTCAAGTCTTAGATTTGACAAATGCTAACTGACCATGGGCAAGTCACTTGTCTTCTCAGTATTGTAGGAAATGCTCAAAGATTTTAAGCTATAGACAAGTTGCCTATCTGCAACTTGTTTCCACACCAGGAATTCCCTATATTGATAAAATCACAAGTCTCTGTTTCTCCCCCTCCCCATCTCTACCAAAACAACCCCCCCCAAAAGCCCAACCAGAAATGAAAATAGTTCAGCTAGATCATCAGAAGGCTTTCTCTTTATTCATGCCTTATGGATAAAGGAAGGGCATTGCCTGATGGTGTAGCTGTACCATAAAGAACACAGGGAGCTAATGTGCGCTCCAGTTTTACTTCTAATGTAGTCCTATCATGAACACAGCCCAGGCAGAGAATGCCTCTACCAAAGTTTGGATGAAGGATGTATCTCTTCATTCTTTGGTCCTCCGTCTTGTATCATTATACGCATGTCTTCTGACTCTTCCTCTCCTTCCAACCATGTTAGATTGTGAGTTGCCTGAGAGCAGGGACTGTGTTGCTTCTGTCGTTGTATATTTTGTGCCTTGAATATAGTAGGCACTTCTGAATTTAATTTAATTCTTTATCCTGTCCCTTGACTGTATGAAGTCCATGCTAACACAGGCTGACTTCTGATTACCCCATTTTCCAAGGTCATAAGAGTTGGACCCAATTACCAATGATAAATGCATAACCTCAATGAAGCTTTAAAGGTAACTTCATTTTCTGGAGTTGAAAAAAGTAAGCCACTCATAGCCACTTGTTTTCCTATAATTTACCTTTACGATATTCAGGCCAATGTCCCCATTTTATTACTAAGTAGAGCACTTAAGACAGCAGGTAGATAAATGAAGATAAGTCTTAGTTATTCTGCTTTCAAATAAGACTTCTTTCTTTCCGCTACTAACTTTGTTCTGGCTGTATGGCCTTTCTTTGCCCACCCTTATCTACTCCCACTACTCAGACTCTTAGGTATTAATATGTATCATCATTGCCTCTTCTTTAGTGTACATGGAAGCCTAGATGATCTAGAAATCAACTCCACAGGCTTGGGGTTGAAGAATTGAAGGAGGCTGCAGAAGATAGTGGACCAGGGGACGATGCTTTGTCACTTACAAGCAGAGAACGATTTTATTTTGTGTCTAGCGAATTGGGTCAGAAATCAGTATTCCAAAAATGTTTTGAGTATTTTTGAGTAGGTGCAAGAGTGACCTTCTTGAGTGACTAATTTGAAGGATAATAGGGTGCTAAAGGATATTTAATTTCAGGTAAATCTCAATAATTGGTAATTTTGGTATCAAGTTTTACAACCCATCTATAGCTTATAGTCTTAGTATATGACTGAGTCTTAAATAGGTTAAGTGACTTGCCTATGGCCATATAGCTTAATGAGTATTAGAAGTGGGATTTGAGCTCAGCCAGGTCTTCCTAACTCCAGGTCAACCCACTAGGTCATATTACTAATGAGTTCTGGCATTTTGGTTAAAATATTAATCTCTTTTTGATATGTTTCTTAAAAATTCAATCAACATTGTATCCAGTAACAGCAAAAGTGACTTTGATTGAATAAGTCATTTTGTCTGTTATAAATATCCAGATAAAGGACATATGAAGAAAGATGCTATCTCCATATAGAGAAAGAGCTGACAAACAGAAGTCTATATAGACTAATTTTATCTATCTATCTATCTATATCTATATATACATATACCTGTTTGTGTCTAATGGTAGCCACCTCTAGAATGGAGGAGGGGAGGGAAGGGGAAAAAAGGAAAAAAAAAGAAATTTACATGATAACTTTATTATACATTTAAAAAGAATAGCAAGTTGTACATAATAGATTTTCAGTTTCATGTGCAGTCATCTTTTTAAATTATATGATGTTATGGAAATGCTTGTTTTATTCTATAAATTAAAAATAAAATAAATGTAAAAAAAGAAAAAAATAACAATCTACTTTTTAGCCACACCTTATATTTAGTCTTAACAAGAATTTCTTATGTGCTTAACCCTGTATTTTATACTATACCAGGCATTGTACAGTGACAAAAATGAAATGACCACAGCCCCCAAGGAGCTTACATTATTTTGAAGGAGATTACATGTACAGATATATACAAACTACAGATCATAAAGAAGAAAAAAGTGTTACAGAAACAACTTCAATCTTACTACAGGAACTATTAGGACCTGGGGTTGGGATTAGAAGGACTTGATTTTTTGGATTCAGAAGATCTTGACTCAGTGTCACATGCTTTTGAGTTTGACAACCATTCTGGTCAAAGCTTTGAGATTTTCTCCCTTCCTTCCTCCCTTCCTTCCTTCCTCCCTTCCTTCCTTCCTTCCTCCCTCCCTTCCTTCCTTCCCTCTTCCCTTCTTCCTTCCCTCCCTTCTTCCTTCCCTCCCTTCTTCCCTACCTGCTTTCCTTTCCATTGCAAAATCACAACATGATGAAGAATCAAAGGAATTTTTAAAAATCAGTGGAAGTGAGGGCTGATGTGTGAAGGGAAGTGAGCTTTGCCCAACATTGAAATGCAAGATAAAGTCTCCAATGCTGATGGCTAGAGACAGATTTCTGCTTCTAATGACAGAGGGATGCACAACTTAATATGTAAAGACTATGCTTGCTACTTCCTGCAGAGACATTTGCAATGAGAAAAACAGACATCCATCCCTGAATCAATTTTTCAGAAACTTTTCAAGTTGTCCTAAATTTCTCCCAGAACAGTCTTAAAAATGCCTCTCAAAAATTTCTTCCAAAGCCCTACTAAATTCCACGACATTGATGGTATTATTCTTGTTCTCTTGCACAAAAATAAAGCAGGAGTAATGAGTAAATAACAGGACTTTATACAGTTCATTAGGGTATTGTATAATGTTAAATGTAATTTTCATTATTAATTTCTAAGTTGAGCTATTTAATTTAGATACACTTTAAAAAGTTTTATTCTGTTTAGTACATCACATCAGATATGGTGTTTATGGTCATTTTATAAAAAGTTTTCCAACCTTGGCCAGAAAAATAATTCTCATTGTAATATTATTCCCATGAGAAAGTAAAATTTAGCATGCATCCTTTTGACTTACGGTACCATTACTTTTTGATTTAACAGCTCTCCCTTTCCAGGATTGTAACCTGCCACAAATGTGAGAACCACCTAAATTTCTGTCTATTTTAATATGCCTTTGGATAACTTTTGAGAACTTCTTGTCCCTTTCTCCTCCAGGAGAGAATGTGATCATTTGTTTCATATGAAATAGACCAAAATAATTTATATAAAATCAATACATTCTCCAGATGGCAGTGCTAGTTATCATATAAGCTTTTTTGTTTATGTAAATTATGGACCTTGTAACTTTGAGACCCACTCCAAATTGAATTTATATTTATCAGTTCAGGAAATGCACCATTTAAGTTATCATATGCCAAGAGACAATAACCTTGTCCAGTACTGCTGTGTTTATTATTTCCATCTTGCCAATTAAACCACAGAGATGGTGTTTTTTGTTCGTCATGGTGTTTGTATCAACATTTCATGCAGATACAGTAATCCAGTGTGAAAGAAAATCAGTGTTTTTCTGGGCTGATTTGCATATGCATGTCAGGTCTAGCTATGCCATTTCTTAGGGTATTGAAGAAAACAGAATGACCTTTTCCTAAGTTTTTTATATTGGAAGGTTCTCATGTTTTGAGTTTTTGGGCCCGGGATGGGGATGGGAAGGCGAAAGAGGGAAGAAGTATCTGTTGATTCACATCATTAATGCCAGTGACAGTCTGAAGTCTAAATGTTCAATTCTACTTGGCGGTTATGATTGTAGCTTCCCGTGCCCAAGGCTGCTACAGCTAGGTCACATTAACTCCCATTGCCAGACACCTCCAGGAGGTTTCTGAGACTGAAAGAGAAACACTAATACTTATGACTGTGTGATGTTGTTCACGAACTTTCAGTTTGAAAAGCTGAAACTTTCAGCAACTTAATAAGAAGGTATAATAATATTGAGTCCATAGAATATGTTCCTTCAAAGAGATGAACAACCTTCCCTCCTACCCTCATGGGGTAGTAGCACAGTATTCAAAAATGAATATGGTAAAGGTGATAATAATAGCTAAAATATATTAGCAGTGATAGGGCAGCTAGGTGGTGAAGTGGATAGAATATTGGGCCTGGAGTCTGGAAGACCTGAGTTCAAATCCAGCCTTAGACAATTACTAGCTGTGGTACCCTGGGCAAGTCACTTAACCCTGCTTGCCTCAGTTTCCTCATCTGTAAAATGAACTGGAGAAGGAAATGGCAAACCACTCTAGTATCCTTGCCAAGAAAACCCCAAATGGGGTCACGAAGAGTTAGACATGACTGAACAGCGATAATTGTGATAATAGCATCACCTCCCATTTGTATGACATTTTCCACATACATTACCTCCTTTGATCTAGGTTGCTGTGTTCCTAAAGGCCCAATTTGAGTTGTGTTTATTTGCCAAAATCTAAAATGAAATGTTATCTTGTCAATATAGTTACGAAGAGCATATATCTGAAATAGATAGTGTACCCTTCACACAGATAGTAAAATACGCTACAGAAGCTTTCAGCTTGCCTCTATCAAAATAATTATCTTAGCAATTATCTGTGCCATTCAGTTAACTTTTGCATGCTGATGGTGTTTCTGTGCTTTTGTGTTCATCAACCTTGCTGCTTAGCGTTCTCCTAGGAACTATTATACTGACAGTTTTTTTTAAAGTGTATGGAAAAGAAGAAGAAAGAGAAAAGGCTATTTATGAGAAATTGTACTCTATTACCCAGGTAGTTAATAAATTATTCAGAGATCAAGGTGACTGCCTGCATTTGTGAGGTGGGGTTCTGTTGGCAGGGCCTTCTAAAGGCTAATTAGGACCACAATATCTTGTCCAAACTTAAAGGCCAGCTTACATTTCTAGCTGAAGTAACCTTGCACTATATAGGTTTCTAGAAATCTTGTAAAGGAAACAAACCGCCAGAATAAGTAAACTTTTGTACATCTTACAAAGAGGTTAAAAAATATATGTTAGTTTAATTTATTGCATTTAATTGTTGGTCTGAGCTCTTTATATGTATATGGCATGATCATCGGCTCAAGGTCATTCTTATTTCCTTTTACAAAACAAAAATCCAGAACTGTTTTTTTTCCCCCACTGGGATAGTAAATTCACATTAAGGAAACCACAGTTACTAATTTAAATCTGAGCCTGCTTTGCAACATAAAGTGTTAGAAAATTGTCTAGGGCTTCATGAGATTAAGTGGGTTACCTAAAGTCACACAAATCAGTATATGTCTGAGGTGGGTCTTGAACCTAGGACTTCCTGATGGAGGTGGACTCTGTATTCAAGATGCCACACTACTTCTCTGTATCAAGAGGTATTTGTGTTATTCCCCAACAGAACAAAGAATATCAAAGCCATTAAAAAAAAACCCCAACACTATGTGCAAAGAAAGAGATTGAATGTTTCCCATTAAAAATACATGTATTTTTTAAAGTTATAAAGGTCATTATATTAAGCAACTTCATATGGGGAATGAGGACCTTGCTTGTAAAAATTTTGGCAGTAAGTGGGGAAATGTTTTGTAGACCTATAAAGACATAGTTTCTTCCAATTCTTAAGATTTGATGATTTTGAGATGGAATGTTTAAAAGTTTCTTTTTTTTTTTAGAGCTATTTTATTTTAGTATATCATTAGATAGAAACATTTTTGTACTACTCTCCCTCCCCTCCTGCCCAGCACATTGAGGGATAAGCTCCAGTTGGTGGAAACACTTTGAAAAAAAGAAAACCAGGTGCTCTTCTACCCACTTCTAGCGAATTTAGGCTCTATGGTGATAGTTGTTTGAAGCGAACTCAAAATGCATTTCTTTCATGACCTATTCTTGCAGCCCATTATCATAAGTTCACTGTCGTATGGCCACTGAGTTAATGTACTTACAAATGACAGAGAAAGTGTGTTCTATGACCTTAGGGTTTTCAAAAATTAAATGACGTAGTAGGTCATATTTCAAAGAATGGCTAAAGAGAATGGATTTCTTCTGTGCATAAAGTGTCCCTGCTCATAGCAACAGGGTATTGTATTTCTTTTTTATTACAGAAAAATGTGAAGCTTTTAAAATCCTAGAATCTCTATATAAAATTTAATATTTGGGTGGGGCAGGCTGGGAAAGGAACTTTTCAGTGGATAAATCTTGTTCCCATGCTATTCCATTCTCTTTTCCTTCTCATTCCTTATTTAGATTAGATCACAACTTCAGAACCTCCTCCCTGCCCCCCCCCAAAAGAGAGACAAAACAAAAACAAAAAACAAACAAAAAAATGTTAACTAGATTTTGTCTGATGATAAGCTTCTCATTTTCTGAAGTGGAATAATTCCTATATCCTTACTAAAAGGCCATACAAGAAATATTTACCGCATACTCGGCATACTCGTTGCAAGGATTATTTAAAGTAGATCACTACATCTGATATTTCTTGGGCGTCATCTTTGTTTAAAGATCATTTTAAAAGATCTGGCTCCTCGGACTTGAGCCTGAACTGAGCTGAAGGAAACTCTTAATTAAAGCAAGTGATATTGGCATTTTATCAGTGCACAGAGTCCCCATCCTTCCCAAATTTTATGGTGTCATGAACTTACATTGCTGAAACCCACCATGGTGAATGATTGATGCTTCTTTCATCACAGAAGGGGTTACATTGAGGGTAAACCACAGTGGCTGTGATATATATCCAGTAAATGAGGCAACAGCAGGACAAACCACAAACATGTAGTACAAGTGGCATATCTTCACCTTTTCCTCATAAACTTAGGTATAGAACTCAACCAGCTTATCTTTTCTAGTTTTCTCTTTAAAAAGTTAGGAACACTATATATTTAAAGTGTCTGAAAGGCTGACTCTACAAGCCATTTGCGGTTAATGTATTGACTTAAAACCAGTGGTACAAATTTAAATACTGTGCTTCTCTTACCTTCTGTTAATTGCAAAACACAAGTGTCTCCTTTCTTGGACACCTCATCCTCCCCCCTCTCCACACCACTGTCCTCCTTAATAAAGGAGCTGGTTCTGTGGTATTTACATGTATTCTCATAAGCCTTGCCTGGCCCCAGCAGACATCTAACAGGTATGCAGAGGGAAAGAAATTGTAATTAGGGCATTCTGTAGAAAGTGTATCAGCATGGCAAGAAATAGAAATCACAGCATTATGTTCCTTTGAAACATAAGGAAATGATTTACGAAGCCAAAATGTGAGGCTGAAATGGGACAGTTTAAAATTTTCTTTCAG